>NC_089212.1:9418876-9628876 GCF_963930695.1 Labrus bergylta | reverse complement strand
TCTTTAGCTTTTTCAAAATGTTACAGCACAGATTCTGACTAGAACTAGGAAAATAGTTTACTAAAGTATAGGTAACACTTTACAATAAGGTAAATACATTTTTCATAGTTACTAGGTAACAAATTAGTTCATAACTATAGTTGCATATAGTCATAGGGAACAAATAAGAAACTAACTAAAGCTAACCATCAGTAGTTAGATAGTAACTCCATCACATTATAGAGAAGCTAATGATTACTTAACAGAAAATGTATGTTAGATATACTACACAAAGTTTGTCATAGTCACTAGGGAGTGACTATGCAACACTTAGTCACTCCCTAGTGAGTGAGGGGCAGCAGTAGCTCAGTATGTAGGGACTTGGGTTGGAAATCGAAGGGTCCAAGTCCGGAAATTGGTCTGGTAGCTGGAGAGGTGCCAGTCCACTTCCTGAGCACTGCCGATGTGCCCTGAGCAAGGCACCGAACCCCAAAACTGCTCTGGAGCGCTCGCTGTGGGCAGACCCCTCACTCTGAGACCTCTCCATAGGATCCTGTTTGTGCATGTGTGTGTATTTTGGCCTATGTGTGTGTTCATGTTCATTAGACAGAGTGTAAAATTGAATTTCCCTTCGTGGGATTAATAAAGGATAAATAAATGATTTAGTTAATCATTATAAATGGGTAAATAGTAAGCAACTTCTCATCCAATTCTATAGAAAGTAAATATAAAATGAAGTGGGGCATCATACTACAGTTACTCATTGCTTAATCATTGCTTAATCATTACTTCCTGTGTGTACCCTAAAGTAAAGTGAGGCATCATATTGAGTACAGTAGTTACTCAGTATTGAAGCATTACTTTATTATTACTTACTAAGTGTGTTCGGTAACCACTTTTTATTTATCTTTAAACAGGGAACATATTTTACTTAAACTAAGTGTTTACTTAAAGAACACAGAATACAGTGGGAATCAATGTAGGCTATGTCAGGCTTGTTTTATCATGGAACAATTTTAACATTCAAAATGTGTGTTGGTCATTTTGTCCTTTACACCTCGTCGTCGTTGTTGTAGGAAGACATCTGATGCATTGGAAAAAAAGGAAACAAACAAATAAAAATAAGTGTTTATCACCACTGGAAAGAGCGAGAATATCATCAAGTCCGTCATCAAATGTGGTCTGATCTTCTTTAAAACAAATTGCAATTTCCCTTAACTTATAGGGCGTACTTGTGAAAGAGAAAAAGGTTTTGTAATTTAACTGCCACCACCTTGTACCAACCACTGTAGCTATTACACAAACAGATGCTAGCATGCTAATAGCTACAATGCTGAAAAAGTAAGAAGTAATCCAGTCTGCATGGTAGACTTATGGTACACATTTCTTGGTATAACAATACAGCAATTACTGTAGTGTGCAGCCTTGAGTTTAATTCGCCTGTCCCACCACACTAACAAACAATGAATTGTTGCGCTTCCACCACCTAGTGGCTTACCTACTGCTCTGTGTGCTCAACATAAAAACAAAGGTAAGCTGTTAACATTTATTGTCTGTCTTCTCTCATGTGTGTAATTGACACTGAGTCTATGTCTATGAGCTTGATTATCTGTGACACTCACAAGAATTATTATAAGTCTTATCTGTTGCATGAGAGCTTGTGAGTGTGTGTGCGTCTGCACGTGTTTCTGTGTGTATTTGTCAGAATGCACACTGGAGTGAGCAGGCATGGAAGAGAACGTGGAAACAAACAGAAACAGGATCAAAGCTTTCTGTCTCCTAGCCCTCTGCCCCATTTAAAACTCGATTGAATGGATCAGCAAATGTACTGATATTTAACTGTGGAGTAGGTGCGCTGTTGTGAATCCTGTGTGTGTGGATGTAGCTCAGTGGACGTGCGTTGTGAACTCATCTTTCTAATGTGTCCTTTGAACTGTATATAAGGAACACACTGCGCCACAGACTTTAGACCAGGTTTTAGGTGATCTAAGTCATTTTCTGCGTCATCAAGGTAGGATAACCTCATTTTAAGACAAACACACCCATGGGAGCGCCATGTTCATTTGCTATTTTAAACAACATGAGCGCTGGGCATTTTAAAGAACTGCGTCACGAGGATATAGGAAAGACACTTGCACTGCACTCCAAGACACTTGGCGCCAGGCGTACGACAGGGCCCCATGCGTCATGATTATTTTCAAATTCTTATATATTTTGCCATTCTAACAAGTGCTACAAAACACCCCTTCAACGGGTGACGTCACTGAGACGTTCATGTTTAATTCAGTCGATGTTTTTTCCCCACTATCATTTCATTGAGTCTCAGAGTGATTTAGCCGAACTTGTGATGTTTTCTACGGAGGGTAGCATACAACCAACACCTGGCATGGAAGCCAGCTACCCCTCATTGATAGTTAATTGCTATGATAACATCATCAGGCTTTTGTGCTGACTTAGAGTTTGCCCCAGCTGAATCGGAGCTGTGTCGGAGGAGACCTTGGCCCATGGTACTGTCCTTGTGGTGAGACACACATACCTTAACACATACTCACTATACATGCAAGGAGGATCACTGCAATCACTTTCAAATTTAGAAGAAATTTAACATTTCTTTTTGTGTCCTATTTTTTTCTTACCTACCAGAGCTTGAGTTTCTGTCTCCATCACTTCTTTTGTCTGTGAAAGTCCACCTAATATGTTTCATCTATTTTCATCTGTTCACTTTTACTGTCTTTGGGTCTATAATGGACACTAGGTTAAATATCTCCTCCCTCACCCCTCTGCCTTTCTGTTACCTTATCTGTGACTACCTGACCTTATGCTATTGATTATCCACGTGGTGCAGGCTAAGATAAACTGAATATGGGCAAATATGAAACTTTTTGTGTGGATTGAAGTCTGTGTGTGCTTTCTTCAACTGTTAGAGTGGAACAGAGCCTGGGCCTTCTCTGTGTTTCATTCTGCCTCTGTGCACAGCCAAGATCCAGTAAATAATCACATCTAAGGGAATCTTTTTGAATGCTGAGGAAGTGAGGTTGGGATTGCAAATCACACACACACACACACACACACACACACACACACACAGACAAACAAACACACACACACACACACACACACACACACACACACACACACACACACACACACAACCTATTGCTCTAATTAAATGTCAAAAAGGCAGAGTATGACAATCAATGCAACAAATACTGTAGGGAATGCAGGCTAATTCAAAAATGCAGAGGAGTGCTATGAGATTTATTTTTGACAAGCCCATTGGTATTGAAAGCTATAGTTAAAGCTGCCCCCCTTCCATGCACAATCACACACGCACTAGATGTGATCAAATCGACTCCAAGCATAGCTAAAGTGTTGATTTCCAAAATATGGGACGGACAGATGGAGAGCTAGACAAATATAGTGTCACTGGTAAAAGGTACTTTACAACAAATCTGTGTCAATCAAAACTTCTAAAACTATTCAAAACTTTTGAACGTTTTGGAAAGGACTGTGTGGAGAAAGTAGTGCAGTTAATACCTCAGGGGACCCATCTGTGCTGCAGAAAGCTTCAATGTAAAACATCATACGGAACCCCCCACCCCCAATTGACTGGCCAATGACAAAACCATTAAAAATGTATTTCTATGGGTTCAGAAGATGGTCAGATAATGGGTTGTGCTATCTGCATCAGCTGTTTGGAGGAAATGTTCTTAAAACATTTGAACAGCTGACAAATTAATTTGATCTCCCTAGGACAGACTTCTTTCGATATCTACAGCTAAGAACCTTCTTGAAGATACAAAAGGAGTGGGACAAACTTGTAAAACCCACCCCCATAGAAGAATTCCTAATGCTTATACAAAAAGGGAAGGGTGATAAGAAAATATTTGGCAAATTGTTTAACATATTTTTATCTATGAATACAAAAAACTCACTGAGGGTGAAGCAGAGATTGGAGGCGGAAATAAACATGGTTATATCGCAAGACAACTGGGAAGAGGTTTGTACAGAAACACACTTGGTTACAAACTCAAACATGTGGAGAGAGTTTAAATGGAAAATTGTTACTAGATTTCTTAGAACTCCAGAGATAACATCCAAAATGTGACAGGCACATCCCAGCTCCTGTTGGAGGAATTGTGGAACCCATGTGGCTAATCATACCCACATTTTCTGGTCATGTCCTAAACTAAGCTTGTTCTGGAGAGAAGTGTTTGATGCACTGAAAGAGGTCTTCCAAAAGGACATTCCCTGGTGGCGATACTTGGAGGGATGCCTGTTGGCCTGAATGGGAGGGCCAAAAAGTACTTGTTTAATATCTTATTCACAGCGGCCCTGAAGTGCATCACCATATGCTGGTTGAAACCAGACCCTCCTACTTACAATATATGGATCCAGAAAGTTTGGGACATTTATCAAATGGAACAAATGAAATACCAATTAAAACTCCAAAAAGAAACTTTCACAACAATATGGAGACCTGTACCGGCTTTACGAATGCAAAAGAGAGTGATGTTTAATTTTAATTAAGATCATGCACCATTTTTCTCTGGGGTTGACTTCGCACCTGTACTTTGACAAATGATATCTTTGAGTGGATTATAATTTATTTCTTTATGATTACAACTTTTATTTATGATTTTCATATTTTTCATATTTTTCTTGTTTGTTCATGTGTTTTATTGTGTATATGTATATTCTTTGGAGTGGACATTTTGGTTTGTATCTTACTTTTGTAATCTATTTCTGCTGGCTTAATATCCGAATGTAACTATACAGCTGGAAAAAGAAAAAAAAGAAATATTTTTCATATTGTACTGTTGTTGATGAGAAAAATGAATAACAATTAAGTAAAAAAAAAAGAATTCTGGGGCCAGTTTGATGAGCACATCTAGATTTTGAATTGGATATTTCAAATTTATCACACACAAACAAACAATCAAGGCAACCAAACTGTATATATTTTTATGGAAAGCAAGGAAATCATCTTTTCAATGTAAAAATATTATTTTAATGCCTTGTTTTCATTTACTTAACATACTGCTGAAACCATCTGTGTCTTAATAAGTCAAGACAATCAAAAATATCACTGTTATCACTCACCTAATTTATGCCCCTGAAAAAGTTGTTTTCCTTAATGATCCTGTTATTAAAATGTAACATTTCAGTGTTAATCAATATTTTGACAACTCCTGCAAAAAAGGTTTGTAAAGCTAAATTTCAATACACAAGAGAGTAATTTATCACCACATGTATCAGCTAAAAAGAAAAGGGTATCCATAGGTATCTTTAGTATTTTAAGGAGCTATGAGCTGTATCTTATCCAGCTGTCTGTGCTTCTTTGTCTAAGTTGCTTCTCTTATCTGGAACATGGAACTCTATGGGACTCTATAAATGGGAACATGACCTTTAAAGGTATGAAGTTGACCGTATATCGTATCCCGGGAGTGTGTCTGAAAGTAAATGAGCAGCTATGTGCACAAGCAGATAGATGGCAGCGCAGACTTCCTCGACTTGAACATGTGATTTGATGAATGTTGAACTGTACAGTTCAACATCCATCAACATAGAACATACCATGTTTTGGTATGGTCTATGTTGCTTTACTATGCAAGCAGTGAACAAAATAATGATTAAATATGTGTCATGTGTCCGACATGTCTCTACATCCGCCCTGAATCCAACCTGAATCCACCCTTCCAGTGGGATCAGGATAATCTTGATTTTTAGTACCAAACCTATCCTAATCTCCACCTTAGAGTTTTGAAATAACCAAAATCAACATTTGATCTGGATTCTGGGCAGGACTGGATTACCACACCCGAATCCCACTTTTGGGATTTTGAAATACCCAATTTTGAGATTTAATCCTATCCAGATCATTCTGATCCGGATTACATTTTTTGAAAAACTGGGCCCAGATGATAGCCTATGTCAAAAAGCTGCTGCCATGTCAGACTTTTGGCATTGCTGTCTTTTGTTCCCAAAGGCCTGATGTCAAGGCCCAGTTTTTTTTTCTTTTTCTTTTCTAGAATTCTGACTACTCAAAGTGCTGTTACACGATAGGTAACGTCTATCCATTTACATCCTTTCACACACTGAGCGTAGAGGTCGCTATGTAAAGTGTCAATCAGTATTAACATACACATTCACATGTCGCCGCTGAAGTAACGGGAACAGCTTAGGGTTATGTGTCTTGCCCTAGGGCACATCCGACATGTACTGTAGCTGCAGGAGCAGGGGACCGAACCTCAAAACTTGCAGTTAAGAGACAGACAACCCTACCAATCTGTCCTTTTTCATTCTAACATCAAATTAAAAATAGCCAAACTGGCATCTCTTTACAAAAGTTAACATAATTACAGAAAATTGTCAAAGCAAACTACATTTAAAAACACATTTTGTGTTTAAAGACAAAAATCTATTTTTGTAATTTGTGATTCTGGTCAATGTTCTTAATCCAGTTATGGCCACCAGATGTGACAGCTTTAGGATATTGGAGCCCTCACTATCAATAACAAGGACACATTTTTTATTCACCCACATCTCTCTTAGCAACTTGGAGCTCTCAAAATCAGGTAATTTAAAACATTGAAGTGGCAGATATGGTGCCAATAAAAAGAGCAGCAGAAGTAGTATGCTAATACAAATGCTTACAGGCACTGGCGCTTATGTAAGAGGCAAGTAAAAAAATCTTGTGAGTAAAATAAAGGGACTTTTTCCTGGCAGTTTTGACACAGAAACTGCAGCAAAGCAACAGGAGGGAAATCTTAAAGGGAAACATAATCTTTTGAAACATAAATCTGTATTGAAATTTGGTCATATATGTAAAAGAAATGTGAAGTAAATGTTGAAGTTGGTGCCTTCTTGACCAAGAAAAGGCAGAAATTATATTTTTGGCTCATGTGGATGAAGGACAACAACTTGGACAGCACCGCAGGCCACTCCCACTGAAGCTAGGGTGATCTATTTACAGACATTTACTACAACACATAAGGCCATTTCCTCAACTGATTCTGAGATTTCTTCCAGAAAGAATTGGCATCTTGGAAATTCCTGGCAGAAAACAGACTCTATATTTGTGTCCATAGGGAAACTGTGAGAGCACTAACACCACCAGTCTGCACCCACTGATCTGTAATAGGTCTGTAGCTTCAGTGGGTGGGAAGTTTTGCACACCAAAAAAAACTTGTGTTCAGTAAAAAGTACTTACATGCATAGCATTCTGTGATTTTATTTAACTTTGAAAAACTGTTTAAGAAATATAACTTGAAAAAAAAAAAAAAAAGGATATTCATAGCTTTCAGTGACGTCACCAGCGTGGAGGACTGGAGGGCAAAAAATGTTCAGGAGAGTAACGTCTACCGGTGAAAACCCTGTAGATCTGCAGCAGGAGCTTTTAATTTAACATCTCCTATAAACGACACATGTTTACATCTCCTGACAACCATGTCAAAACTAAGATATTAAGATAAACTTTGAGTTTGGGGCACTTGTGATACTTTAAACAGCACACGGGACACTATTTATATCACTAGAAACGGCCAAGTCCGTGCCGGTGTTACAGTTAAAAGAGTTACCATGTTAACTGGTGACTGTCAGCCGACTGAGTCTGGTTGTCGTACGTTACGTGTCCTCAACGAAAGCCTATTTGTTTAGCTTTCATTAAAACATATCTCATAAGTAATTTTGACATTATGATAATACAAAAACGGAACAAAGAGGCATTTGTTAGGACACGTTTGTCTGAAAGTCATCAGTTAACATGGTCACTCTTTTAACCGTTAACACCAGAACGTCACTTCAGTGATGATATTTAGAGGAGAATCCTTCTCCTTACACCGCTGTAGGATGAAAGTCTACAAACATACAAGCAGCTTTATGTATTATTGATCGGTCTGGGTCGATAATTCTGCTGTTTGAGAAGTGAAGGGAAAGAAATTCCTCATCATTCAAGCATCGGTGAGTGCTAATTAGCTAACATTAGCTAGTTAGAGTTAGCTAGCGGTAGTATCAGCTGTCAATCTTAGTGTTCTGGGGCAGTCATTTGAGTTAACAGTTAACGGCAGGAATATTTAGAATTAGTCAACACTATAAGTGATGTCAGGATGAGGAGATGTGTGATGTTTTCCCTCACAGGGGCCTCAGAGGGTCTAACTGCATTAATCCATAAACGTCCTCCTTTCTGTTTTTATTCTCGGATTAAATTCTGTAGAAGCAAAACTCGGCTCGTCTCCTCGTCGGTTAGTGTCTCACATTAAACAACACTTGTATTTAATCTGAAAAAATAATAAAAATAAAACAGATAAAAACACATAGGGGGTCACTGAGACCAGTAACTTTTCAGTAGCGTAAAGAGGGTCTCTTCTTGCCCTCCAGGTGGGCGGTTCAGTAAGAGTGTGACGTTGCGTGAAAGCTATGAATATGCAATGCATATTAAATAAATGAATGGCTCGAAATCATGGTGTGATTATGTTAAGACGAAAACCAAAAATGTTCTGGTGTTTGGAAAATGAAAACTAATATTGGTGGCTCATTTTCATAATTGATACATGCAAGAGTTTTCTCCCAAAACCCAGGATACACAGAAAATACTCTGAATCCTGTATGAATGTAGGAGTAATTGTAAGAATTTCAGATTCTTAAAATTGTAACTCTTTTAATTTTTAAAACGTTTTTTCTGGTATCATTTGAGAATGAAAATGGATGCACAGAAGTGAATACATGATTTTGGGAGGTCTTGGCATGTTACAATACTAAAAACCTTACATTAACTTAATTGGTAGAGTGGCAATGTTTATGGCAATATCTGTATTTATATGTAAATGATGGTAGAATTAAGGCTGACATGAACTGACAAACATAGCTGTTTGTTGAAACACATACTGTGCTAACATGCAGTGTTGGGAAATGTTACTTTGAAAAGTAACTTGTCACAATACAGGTTACTGCAGTTATAAAGTTTATAATAATTACTGTTATATTACTGCGTTACCCACTGAGAAAAGCAAAGTTAAATTGTCCAGGCAGCTCGTACTGTACTCTACTGTCATTGCATGGCCTCTCTTACAGTCACACTGCAGCCCAATAACAGGAATGACAGAAGTATAATAGCATATAACAAAAGTCAAATAATGGGAGTATTTATTGCAAAGTAGAAGCTGCCCAGCTTACTTCCTGAATTAGCTGGATTCTCATGCGAGCTGACACATCTGAAAGCTGACCTCTTCTGCTCATGAGCAGCTGCCTGTACAGAGGAAGGGTAACAGAAACTGCAGATGCTTCAGGGATTTCTTTTTTTTTCTTTTGAGGCAACACAAGGAAGAGGGAAATTAAACATTTTTTGCGTAACGGAATACTTTCATGAAAAAGTAACTATTAATGGATAACTTGATTTGTGGAACTTACATGTTACGTTACATGTCACTACACGTTTGGACCCCCTTGGAAACGTGATGGTACATCTCAAGGGGCTTATCCTATTAAAATAAAATGTAAAAAATACAAAAAGTAATCTGAGTACTCTAGCAGATTACTTCCCCATGACTGGTTACATACAGATGAAATATAATGTTTCCCTGCAGAACCCATAAATTCTAAGTATCGAAGACTAAAATGTACACAAATTTATCGAGAAGCTAATTTAACCTATTTCATTTTATGCATGTGATAAACCTGCAGTCGGGAAACTAATATCTTTAGGAAGCTTTACAATATTATAACTTAATTAGGCTTTAAGCATAAACAATGTGTTTGTGTGTTTAAGAAACTGGAAAAACAGGGAAGCTATTTTTTTTAACTATTTATTAACTATTACTGCCTCTTTCCTGCTGGTAATTTGATGTAAAGAAGAAGTTGGGAAAGCCTTACAACTTTAAGCTCTCAAAGTGAAGGCCTTTAGCTTCTCTCCATGGCTTATCACTTGACATTTAATTCACTGCACATTTGTCACATGGCAGGAGGCCAGAATTATCCAAGATTGTTTGGTTTCCAGCATGATAAAATGTATTTTGAGCTCAACAATATTTTGCCATTTTCAAACAAAGAGAACAGCCAGCAGAATGTCAATGCATGCATCACTTCTTAATTTCTTGATTTACTTTCCTTTTTTCATCTCAGAACAGTAGGGTAATGGAGAAAATTGCCTTTATAGATTTATGGGCTCTTTAAGATGAATGTGTTAAAGGTTCCATTTACATTTTAAATGGAAACACTGCCTCTCCTGTCCCTTGATCAACTGAGAGTCAAAATAAACACAAATGCACTAAAGATGTCACAGTAGTGAACGTTTTATGGAGCCCTGGCATGCATCCACTCACTTCTGCCAGTACACCTCCCTGCCTCTAGTTTAATGTTTGCAGAGATCCTGGTCAACATTACTGATTCTTTGTATTCAAGTTTTTCCAGAATATATCATGTATTTTTTTTTAAGTTGCTTGTGTTTCTACCACACTTTCAATTATTATTCTCGAATAACCTGCAATCAAAAGTAAAACATGATAAATATCTATTACTTTGTGTTTTAACACCACAGTTAGGCCTTCATAAGAACCATATAGACATGTAAGTAATGGATTGTAACACTGTATTGCACAGAGCTTTAATTGTCTTTTGAATCTGGTAGTCTTCAACAGTTTCTCCTGTAATTAATCATGTATTACTTGTGTATATGTGTTACAAGATTATATACATTTAGAAATGTATAAATGACAACCTATTATAGTTAGTGTAAGTGAATAAATAAATACTCTACTCTGTATGTCTTTATGTGCCCTAATGTAATATCATTTTGTGTAGTAAAAGCTATTTGTTAGTGTGCAATCAAGCATTCAGTAGCTATTGATTCATCAGACATGGATGCATGAAAATGCATTAAAAACACAACTTGTAAATAATGTGTTTATCTGTTTGATGGCTTTCTGCTATGATAAAAAGTAATAATTCAAGTGTGTCTCTACTGTCGTTCATTACTGTTTCTAGTGTTATGTAACACTTTTCTTCAAATGTTTGCACATTCAAAAAAATCTTGTGTGTAGCAAAGTAATTTTATAGTCATGTTAGCTTCTGAAAGAATCATATCTGATCATAAGGGTATGAAAAAAAAATGTAGACATCTTCCTTTCTGTACTTAAACCAGTGAGGCTCGAACAATCAAAACATAGCATTAGCAATGTAAGTTTTTGAGTCAACAATAGAAAAATATCTGCTCGTCAATCTAAAATAACAAATATAGAAGTTCTTACTTTCGTAAGAGCAAATCATATAAGCACACCGTACAGAAAGTATGCAAGTTTGGTGAACTAAGGTTGTGTGTGTATTTGCAAGTTAGATGAGCAGCACAGGGATAAATTGTCTGTGGACGGACCGAGGAGTGAGAAGATACTGAACAAAACAGCTGTCTCTTTTTTCAGTCAGGAGTGAGATCTGACACCCCAGCACATTGGGGCAAATGTACTGTAAGTGTGTTTGTGTGTGTATATTTGTGTTTGTGTGTGTACATCGGTGTGCACTCACTCACATGTATTTCATGAGAGCCAATAAGAGAATAAATATGTTAATAAGCTATCAATGTATAAATTGCTACACACACTGGCCACTGTAAACAGTATGCTGAGGAGCTACAGTGGTCCGCTATAACACCACTGAAGTGTGTCAGAGAGTTCAGATGTCTGACATGTCCTGTGTTACATATATGATACCGATACACACACACACACCCACCCACCCACACACACACACACACACACACACACACACACCCACACACACACACACACACACACACACACACACACACACACACTCACACACACACATTGAAACATACACTCACACATATTGCTTTGCTGTAGGAAACCGATTATAACATTTTTTTTGAATAGGCCCATCTGCCCCAGTGATCTCATGTATCATGATTGGAACACTATCTTTCTGTGTTGATTAACATGTGCATGGTGCAAACCATTGTTTCTTTAGATGGCAACATTTTCATACATCCAGTAGCCCACAGACACAGTCATCCTTTCCATAAATACAACAGACTATACGCAACGTCTCACCAAAACACTACCGGCTGAAATCTAAGCCTTCACGATGCAGCTACATGTAGGACAGCATCGTTTCACACACATGCATCTGCAATCCCTCCATTGGTTATTTCATTTGGTGATTAAACACCAAGCTGCAAGACGCTGCCTGAAAATGCACGGAAATCTCCCTCAAATGCACATAAACATAAACTTACCCGCTGTGACTCGAGAGACGCAGAGACAGCTGATGACGAGCAGGACAAATCTCTCCATCTTTCTAACGCTCGGTCGACGTGCGGTCCCATTTACTCTTGATGGGGGTTATGTGTAGAAAGGCGAACTGTTGTGCGGTGCTGTGCTGCTCGGCATTCACGTCAGTTCATATGTCTCGTCTCGCCTGGAAAAGGGACAACGGCGCGTCTGTCTGTGGCTTTTCAGCACCTTGGACAGCACCTCTGTTCATTCCAGCCCCTTAATTATTCCCAAGTCACCTGCCGCCAGTAAATCGTCGTTCTGAGTGGTCGGTCCGTGCTCCAAAAATTGTTAAGAAAAGAAAAGAAAAAAGAAAAAGAAAACATCCTCCCCGATCTGTTACTGCTGCCGATGAAGCTGGATGTGGTGTTCAGCACCACTCGGCTACTGCAGACGAATAGAAACGTGCTGGCTTTGTGCATTAGAGCCTGAACGGTCCCTGCCCACAACACTGACTCCTGATGACTCTGTGAGAGGGAGGTTGCAAAACATCGAACATCACCTTGTTTAAAAAAATAGGCTACATTAATTGTAAGTCATTTCAATTCGAAAATATAAAATTGAGATTGTGTTATTTATTTACATGCCTATCCTGCTCACATATATATATATTATAGCCTAGTCCACACGCACAAACCATAAAAACCTAACCGTGAAATATTTCATAAGCAGACTTCTGTAAGGCCTTAGATACAGCGCTGCTGTTGTCTGTCCCTCGTTCTCCTGCTTCTCTTGCTCTTTCGATGAGCCAGTACTCTGAATTATTGCTGCCCACTCCTCGATTAAATATGCATACAGTGGCCCACGCAAACAGCCGCCTGTGCAAAGATAAAGTCTTTAAACACGTGCTTCTTGAAACCCCCCCCCCCCCAACATTTTTCTCCGAGATCACACTTTGAAACAGTAAAAGTAAAGTAGATACAAGTCTTCATCATACAGTAGGGCTGAAGACTGAAAACAAGCTGTGTGGATAGCCGTGTAGGCAACTGTGTGTGTGTGTGTGTGTGTGTGTGTGTGTGTGGGTGGGGGGCGACGACAATCCAGCCCTGTCGCTTAATCATGTCTCCAAGAAGTGTGTTTATGGTGGTCATTACCGTTTTGCATGTTACCCTGACTTTTCATCATATAGATCATATGGATAGTCTTTGTTTAGCTATAGAGCCATGACATAAATTGAGAGATGTTAGCACAATAATTTATCTGAATTGTACATGTATAGTGAAGGGGGAAATAGGCTGCTGAGGAAGTTTCTAGTACTTAAATAGAGTAGGGTACACTACCCTTAGCTATGTTTATTAAAGTCCTAAAGAAAAATACCTTGAAAAAGGTGAAAATATCCATGTAATGACTTCCAATCAGGAAAGAGTTTGATTAGTAATTTCAAGCTCCATCCGAAAGGCAACTGGACTTGGTTTACGGTTGCCAGCCAGTTGCTGGATCAAGCTTCATATCACCTGAACGACTGAGAACATACACAAACAACATGAGCAGTAATTGTATACTCCAGTAAGGATTGTCAAGCAGAGGAGTGAATAGCAAACAAATGCAAACCACCACAATGTGTAATAATGTAAGGTGGAGATTTTGAGAGCACAGTCTGACACTATGCTGGGCATGAAGAATCCATCGGGTTCATTGTTAAATTGTAGTACAAGAAGTTGACAAACTATTTTTATCATAGAGTGAAATAATTTGAACAATTTAATGGAGTGTCACATACTAACTTTAATTTATAGAAAAGGGTCCACACACAGAATGTAAATACTTTTATTGTTCCACATATTCAAAATTGAAATCTTATGACTCTCAATTTTCAAATCTCCCTGAGGTAAGATGAGTAATGTGTTACGGATCGTGAAAACGAAGAGGAGGACCCAGATGCAGGATTCACTAAAACTATTTATTCTTTAACCAAAAGGCAAACAAAAACTTACTTCCAAAAAAATCCCAACTACAAGAGAAGGCGCCACGGGTAAACTGACATGCAACAAATGACACCGACAAACACATACAATGAACTGACACAGAAGGGGCGAAACACAGAGACTAAATAGACATGGGGTAATCAAACACAGGTGAGACTAATAACACAGATGAAGACAATGAGGGCAATCACAATGGAGGGAAACACACAGAGGCAGGAAAAACCACAAGAAACACTGAAGACACACAGAACTCAAGAATGAACAAAACCCACTAGAACATAGAGAAACACTAAACACTGAAAATACAAAACTAAATAATACCAAATCATGACATAATGATACTATTTATGATGGTAGAAAGCAGCAGTGGGGTCTGTTTGATGGTAACCAATGCAAGCCAACAATGCACGGTAATCTTGAGCAAAAAAGTGTCCTGCTCACTTTTCCGAGAATACCTTTTCCTCCTTCTTCACATCTTTTCTCTGTTATAATCATCCAGTCATAATCTTGGTTCCCTGGCCTTCTTTTTTGAGTATGATTATTTTCCTTTTGAATATGGTTATTGGAGAACTGTAAAAATATAGCATTCTTAGATTAGGAAGTGTTACATGCTATACACTTTCTGAATATAAACCCTGATAACACCCTGGCCTTGCTTATGGAAAATCCATTCCATGTTAACCTCATGACAAATAAATGTGTTCCTACTTCGGAAATGCATTAAGCCTATAGATATGATTTCTTATCCGAGTGGTGTCGAAAATATGATGCAGAATAGAGAATCCCCTATTGATATAAGGTAATTGAGTTCATTTATTTTAAACTCAGTTAGCAAAGACAGCCCATGTTTTATCAACAGAATTTCCATACCAAGGCATGCTCTCATGAACCTCTCAAATGTCTGGGCCAACAGAGTGTTAATGGTTTTTATATTCAGCACTCTGCAAACACATAAAGGACTCAGCCCAAGCAAGTCATTTGATTCTAATAATTGGCCCCACTGATACTTTGCTGTCTTCTACGTAAAATGCAGATCAAGCAGAAAATCAGCAATAAATCTGATGTCTTTATGGATAGCTCATCTTTGTTTCTGTTGGCTTCAGTGGATGGAGTTTTTATTTATCACAGTGTCCAAATGTGTATTAGTGTTTTGTGCACGGCAAAGGGAAAATTATTTATTTGGTCCCTGTAATCACATCTCAAAAGGGAAATTTGGGGGGCAATGTGATGGAGCATTGGCCTCAATCTACAAAGGTTAGGTAACACTTACTTTAGGAGGCTCTGACTGTGCTCACTTTGGCCCCCCAGCACATAGGAAAGTGATCTGAATGCATAGATGGCCATAACCTTGGATGAATGAGAGTAGTGTCTTATCATATAGGGATGGTTTTACTTATCTTTCATTTGTAAATAAGGTTAACTCTCCTCAGGTGAAGGACTTTATATAGTTGTATACAGTATATAACCTAGTTTTTTCACATTGCAGTAATATAAGTTATCTTAAATGATCATTAGAAGAGCAGAAAAAAAGAGCATCAGTGGAAGTTCCAGCACTGGACTCTCTGAGTCATAGCCCAAGAGGTAAAATCTCTCACTTTCTGGGCAGTAGGTGTCATGATATTCTTCTTTGAACAAGAACTGATTATCAAACTTCCTAACAAAAATCTGCATTTCCAATCCCCTCCTAGTGTTCAGCAAAGCTATATCTAAAGCCACCTTTTCCATAAACTGAAAGTGTGAAAGATCTGAGATGAAACAAGAGCAACTGATTGAAATCCCAGACGCTTTCTTTTTCTGGTTCCAGCCACTGTAACCCTCGATATGCAATGTCATTGAGGTTCCAATGCTCTAAGAAAGCACAAAGGAAAACTACTGTAACTGCTTGAAACAGAAAAAATGCCTTTACCATCCTCGTCTGTGATAAATATTTTTTAACCCTATACTGTAGAATGCTTCACGTTATGACATTTTATTTGTGTATTTGCGCAGCTTCACCAAAGAGAAGAAAAATGTACGTTACAGGTCTCAAACTGAGATCCCATATGCAGATAAGATTGCTGTAACAGAAGAAAAGAATGAGCTGTGCTTCTTTTCAGTTCAGCTTCACTCCGTAGAATGAGGAAGAAACAAGAGTCCCGTAACAAAGAGAGTCCATTCATGGGAGAAGCTCTGCTAAATAATCCTAAATGCTACCGGTGTTTAACAACATAAACACACATTTATTCTGTTCTAAAACTGAGCTAGAGTTTACTTTTACTATAAAACTACTTAAGGATAATATTTACCTCACCTGTAGAATTTCCCGGGCTATTAAAAGTTCCCTTAATGTGACATTACTCACAGGTGTAAATAAAGAGAGACTAGCACGTTGCTCCTTATAACATTGAAAACGTACACATATGACAATAACAACACCATCCATAACCTGCAGAACACTTCTTCACATTGTTAATATATCTGATCCAAAATGAGATGTGCAGGAGCTAATTTAAAACAACAAAAAAGACGCAACGATCGCCGGCGCCATCTTGGCCCGCACGCGGTAACATTAGCATCGTCTTTACTTGTTCACAAACACATTATGTTCAACTACCTTTACCAATGCCATGTTGCTTGTTTCCTTTGTGTTTTCCATTATTTATTTACAATTATACATGTGTTTTAACCATACAAACCTGCATAAACAGGAGAAAAGAATGAGCTGTGCTTCTTTTCAGTTCACCTTCACTCGGTAGAATGAGGAAGAAACGAGAGTCCTGTAACAAAGAGAGTCCATGCATGGGAGAAGCCCAGTGCCACACTGCCTCCTGCTGGTGACACTGAAGTGTACTGGTTATCTGGCCATTATAGCACATATTAGTGAGGATCTTTCCTTGTAATATTATTTCCAAACTAAAACTATAAACACATTACATTAAATGTGACTACATATTTTGTGGGCGTCACTTACGAAAGTGCACATTTGAAAAGTGTCTCACTCAGGGATGCCGATAATGAGACATTTTGAGCTACTGTTAAAGGAACAATTAAATATATGTATTAAAAGAAACTCACTTAGGGCAGTTCATACAGTAAAACCTTTTTTTGTTTGTACCATGAGCACAAACGTGGGTTTCCAGTAAAACTTAAGTGTCCGGATTTGGAGGTTTGGTCACCCTACATTAACCCCACCTTCCATATTCCCCTGTTTGCAAACAGTGCATTGCTAACATACTTTATCAATGCTAACAAGTTGTTTCTCTCCATAAATATGGAGACTTTAATTTGACCCCAAACCTACATGTTTGATGGTACAGTTGGATTTCCCATCAGGGAGCGTAATGTTCTTGAAGGGTAATACAGCACTATTAGCTCTATAAGATAAGATGGTACCTGACCGTTAAGAGCTTTGTAAGCGAGAAGAAGGTTTTTAAATTCTATTCTAGATTTTATAAGGAGCCAGTGCAGAGAAGCCAATACAGGAGAAATGTGGCCCCTTTTCCTTGTCCTAGTCAGTACACATCTATGTCATTTTGCATGATGTTATTCTGTGTCCATGCCATTGATTCTGCATAATATTGAATAATCTTAAACTTTCCCAGTGATAAATTTAGTTTGATGTAGTCCCAGCCTTATCACATGAATATTTACCGCCTGAATGAGCCATGTGTTGCATTACGTAAACAAACCTCATCACTGAAGAGGAAGTAGTGTAGCCAATAAAAGAAAGTAGGGCCATCATATTATGTATTTTTACACTGTCAAAATAACTGTAGACAAGCTCATCCTAATAAGTACTTTAACCTCATGTTTTCCTTTCTTTACTTTTTACAAGCATACATGTGTTCATATTTCTGTGTTTTATTAGAGTAGTGTAGTAGAGTATACAAGAAAGCCAGCCCACCAGGGACCAAAAGCACCAACGCTCACTTTAAAGTATGAGTAGAACTTTGGCATCCGATCGAACGAGTTTCTGCCTCCATCGCCCCCTCAATCCAACCTCTGGTGTCACAGAGCACTTTCACACACCTACACTTTTTAACACCCTGTTGTTCATCCTTCATTGAACTTGAGTTGGTCACAATCCCACAGTAGTGCTCGTAGTTGTAGTATGAGCTAAGATTAAAGTATTTTAGGGACAGAGTCAGATTTCAGTGACCATTTTGAGAAAAATGCCAGAATAAACAATTCTTTTAGGTTTTTAAAAAGATAAACACTTTCAGAAATAAGAAATGGTCCTGTATCTGAGAGCAAGATATTGGCTTTTCCATTTTATGGCATTTGCTGATAATAACACTGGAGACTTTTTGATTAAGGGAACACAAATATTTGTAAACTTTTAATGGAAAGCCATGTAAGAGCTAGATTTTGTAGCAATGTGGTGGACTGACAATTAATGACAGAATTTGCCACAGAGCTATCGGTGGTACTGGTGTTGACATTTTCTTCTGCTTCAGCCAAAGTTATCCTCTCTCTGTGATTCTCTTCCTCTGTTTGTCTCTTCCTATCCTTTTCTGTCTCCACTATTGTCTTTGTGTGTACCAGTTTTTTTTCCATTAGATATTATTTAGCATGGGCCTAAAAAAGACAGCCTGCTGCATGCTGATATAGCCACAGTACACTGCTTCTCCTTTCCTTTTCCTCTCTCTCTCAAGTTCAAGTTTAATTTCAAATTTGCTTTATTGGATTACAAATCAATGGTGTTATTGCCAAAGCAGTGTACAGAACAATTAATATAATCAATACATATGGATGGATTATATAGACATACATATGTTTACAATTCAACACAGTTACTCTATACATTGTTAATAAATATGACAGTTAGAAATGTACAGTTATTGAATATGACAGAGTTAAATAACATTTAGTGTAAATCATAATATGAGTGAGTCCCTCAGGCTGTGGCAGGCAGATACATATTGAGCAACTGTAGGAGCTGTTGTTTCTTCATCCAGTAAAAATGACAGCTTCTCTTAAGCAGCTAATGTTGGGAAATGAGCCTGGGTGGTTTGCTTCATTATCAGCTGACCGAGGGGGTTGTTATCAGGGTTTAGTTCTTGGATTTTCAGTGCTTAGATCGATGGACTCATTAGTAAGAGAAGGATAATAGAAATGGTTCTTAACCATTAGAAGAACATTTCCCATACACATAATTCATAAATATCATACAGATTCAATATAAATCTAATCAGGATGGAGATCAATCTGTCATTCAATTGAAAGCACTCAGAAGGACTAAGAGGCATATCAATGAAATAGTGTGCAGCCTGTCAACATCACCAGTATAATAAAGTGTAGTGTACTCTGACTACTGTGTGAATAGGGAGCACAATCACAAAGTAGAATTTGGCAATCGGATGTGGTTAGCCCTGCATCACCTCTTTTTCCGTGCTCTTTAAAGAGAGTTTGCCGTTGAGACGGCCAGTCTAATCAATCGAAGTGAAGGCCAGGACCAAGAAGTCCTTTGCATGGAATTGAAAAGAGGATTGCTTTCAATACACATAAGAAATGATCTCATGCACAGCATGGAAGTGTTCCTTGGCAGTTCAGATACTAGAGATGAGCCAAAATCCAAATATAAATTTTGATAGGCACGGACATTGAGATGGATATTGATATTCTTTAAATCAGAATAAGCTTGTTATTATCCAAAATGTTTCAAAAGTCAATTTTGACACAGCTTTGCACTGCCTGAGGCACGTCAGCTCCGGTCATCTTCCTCTGCCCCTCTCTCTGCATTCATTCACTGAGACAGTGGCTTCATTTCAGTGAAACCTCTGCAACGTCATTCAAAATAAAGCTTTGAAAATGTTGTTTTAGTTGGAAATGTTACTTTCCACCAATTACCAAGTCCAAGACCATGTCATTTTGTTCACATTATGGAAGTTATGTGCAAGCTTGTCTGTCAACTGGAAAACTGGTGAAGAGCAGATAACATCATTACATTCCAAATTTGAGATTTTTTGCTCAATGTCATATTTCTTTTGCATTGTATATTTCAAACATATTTTCACATTTAATCTTCTGTGTGATTTGTTTTAGATATTTTTACATTTTCTCTTTGCCTTTACCATGATGCTTTTGATGTCTTATGTAAAAAAAGTCAAATTGCCTTGTTGCTGAAATGTGCTATATACATAACATTGATAATCTTAATTGTTTATCCATGAAAAAACAAGAGTCACAGAATCACACTCTGCTATCAAACCAGTATGTTGATAACGGCTGATCTCAGGCTAGCACTCATCAACTAATGGCCAGCTGATTTGCTTCAAAGCATCATATTGGCTAATACCACTCATGCCGCCTTATTTAAGCTGCTCTAGCCTTCCTACTCTTTGCTGCTCCTTCTGCATTTGCAACCCTCCTCCGCCCCAGCTCGTACCTTTATGCTGTTCTGACTCAATTAATGTCCTGCTGTTGTCATTGATACCTGCTCTGTTTGGGTTTTTGCTGCTTCTCTCCCTGCCTTAGGCTTTCCTTGTATGTATGGAAAGGGCAGGAATGTGTGCTGTTCCTGTCTAAGACCCCCTGTCCACCTGGCGTTTTTTGTCTGAGTGCCAGGGTCTTTTTTCAATAGGTCTTTATGAGGAGAGAGCGTTCAGAGCAGCAGGCGGCTGCCTGGAGAAAAGGTGCAGCGCCCAGCGTCTATATTTCCAAGCAGCTTTTTTGTGCAGCCTATCAGAGCGCTCAAGTTGAAAATCTTTAAACTTTTCAGAAAGGTGCTGTTGACATCACCGGCGATAGTCCCTGTAGTGTTGTCGCCTACGGATCGTGTTTCCCCCTGGTCTGAAAATAAAAACATACAGTTAAAAGTATCGGAGCAGCGTCAGTCATACAGCGGCCATTGTCAACAACTGTAGCTAACCAACTCACTGACCATTTCTCCAGTAATAATCTCCATGAACCACTTCAGTCTGGTTTCCTGTCTTTTCACTGCACTGAAACTGCTCTCACCAAAGAAACCAATGACCTGCTGTTTGAACCCAGACTCAGACATAACATCAATAATGCTGCAGCAGGTGTTCAAACCCTCGACCGTCCGGTTGAGAGACGACGACTCTACCAACTGATCCACAGCCTATTCTCCACAGGTATGCTACCCCTTGGAGATATAATCCGCTACTATGGCATAAAACATGTTTTTATGCTGATGACACCCAATTATGCATTCCCATGAAGCCAAACAATCACTCCCAACTTTTAAATCTAGAGGCATGTCTGTCATCAGTGAAGAAATAGATGTCACACAACTTTCTGCTTCATAATGCTGACATTGGTCCAACCAAACATAGATGCCTGTTCAATGACATGAAAATTCAATGTCAGATCTCAAAAAGCTCCACTGTAAAAAATTCTGGTGTTACATTCGATTCTACTCTCACATTTGATTCACAATACCAAACTCCAGCATGAAAGGTTTACAACTTTCGAGAGGTTTACAAAATGCAGCTGACCAAAACCAGAAACTTTGACCATATTACACCCATTCTCTGCTCATTACATTGGCTTCCCATCCAGGCCTGAGCCGACTTTAAACAACTCCTGCTAACTTACAAAATACTACATGGGCTTGCTAAGCTATATTTATCAGACCTCATTACTTAATGCACTCCAACTCATGCCCTCCGCTCGTAGGATGCTAGCTTTCTGTCTTACCCTTTGGATAACAAAAAATCAGATGGCAATAGAGCATTTCCTAACATGCCCCATTTCTGTGGAACTGGCTCCCTGCTGAAATCAGGAGGGCAAACTCTTCAGATATTTTTAAATCCTTGTTAAAAACATACCTCTTTTCCCTCTTTTTTGACCAACCCTAGCACTGCTCAGTCAGAGAGTGATCATCGTGGTTGTGTATTATGTCCCTGCATTGTGTGTGTGTGTATATGTGTTGTATGGTTTGTTTATATTTATGTAATTTATTATAATACTCAGCATAATCAGCACTTTAATAACTGCCAACATGAACAATGACTGTACCCTGAAAGACACAAAGCTGGCATACCTTCAAGACCAGATTTGCACATTTTATGTTAGTAGCAAGGCTGCCCCCGATGAGCCTCCAGAGCTTCCTGCAGGAACACATGGGTGACTTCACTCAGGCTTTGTCCATTCATATTTACAGTCCATTGGTAGCAGCAACACTGTGACACTAGCAGTGCTTTAGATAGAATATCAAGATAAAAAAAACACAGAATATGTTGAGTATGAAGACTATAAAGGTGGGGGGAAAAATCTATCGAGGGGTATGAAAATTTTTAGAAAAAAAATCATGTTCAAGTTGGATTAGACTGAAATACCAGCAGTTCAGATTGTGAAGTTAATGCAGCCTTTTACAGGGTTTTTGTTTCATCACAGTGTTGGTCAGTCTGTGGGCTCGACTCTCATTGTGTAGAAATAAAAAGACTGAAGTGAGATGAATAGACTAAGATTTTTTCCTTATTTGACCAAACAGTTCTTGATTTAGTTTAGTTTTGTGGACAAAATATGCAGTTAAAAAATTTAAATTGCAATATATTATATCGTGATTCTCAGCATATGGCAAAATGTTTAAAATCGCAATAATATCATATCGTGACTCAAGTATCGCGATAATATTGTATCGTGGGGCCTCTTGTGATTCCCACCCCTAGAAGACTATTATTATCCTACTAGCAGAGGGCAATATTGTACGTTTGGAGCTGTATATAATTTCTATGTATCTTTATTCATATCACTGTATTAACTGCTGCCACGAATTAAAAACTATCTGTAGTGTTACAAGTGAGACATAGGCTGCTTCTCATGTCTCTTATTTTTTTGTTGACTAGCTCCTCGCCAAGTTGCATCTCAAGTCCCTTAATTCTACATGGAGGAGCGAGGATCAAGGAAACATTAGACCAGCCCTCCTGGAAGTCTTTTTACTAACAGAAATGCCCCTAATGAATCTTCATCATTAATTGGACAATGCAGCGGATCAGACTTCAATGAAACTTATCAACATTAGCAGAGTTTAATAACGGAGAAAAGACTGACACTAAAAAGACCCTAAACAGACATTTAAACTGACTGTAAACATCAGTCAGTTTTTAAGAGTCAGTCTGTGATGAACTTGGATTAAAAAAAGTTTTTGACATGAAGATTAACAACGAAATATGTTCTATTAAATCAATATAATGGAGTAGGCTACAGGCCGATCACTCCCACATTTTATATTGGATTTGATTTCTTACTCACCATCAAACAAGAAGTCCATTAATTTTAAGTGTTAAAATCAAAAGATCACAAACAACTCCATTATCATTACAGAAATATTTTCTATTTTTATGAGAATGACAGTCTGATTAAGTGGGAGTCAGTCAGTGAGAAACACGTTTTACATTCATCATGTTGAAAAAGTTTCATATAAGAAAGATCATTATTGATCTTTCTATATGTTTTAGCAGACTGCAGGTTGTTCTTTATGTGCAAGTGTTTGTTAACAGGTAAACATACAGAGACTAGACACTTTAAGGGTCTACTGTGTGTATTTTATTAGACATACTACAGTGTGTATTTATGCAAACACTAAGCCGACTGACAGCTGATGTCATGTTGAGAGGTCTAGTGTCTCTCCAAACACATTTCCTCGAAGGAAGAGAGCCAAGGGGTTAGAGAAAATCCAGTCTCACTTCCTTCTCCTGTTGCCCTGTAGGTACTGATGAGCTATTGATTGCTACCTGTTCCACCAGCCTTCACTGATTCCACTGGTCAATCAGCAGCTTGGAAACTCACTACGAGGCACACACTGACACAGCTCACTCTCACTTATCACACGTACGTATGACAGAAAAATGGTTGTACGTGTAGCAGGTAGTCAAATGTCCCTCTTTAACCACTGTAGCCCCAGGTCCACACCACTTTTGCAGTGCCACTTTGGCAAGTGCACATTTTAAAACATGCCATGTGAGTCAGTCCTGTTTTCAAGCTGTGCCGTGCAGAAGAGAGTTCACTGCACAGAACTTTGAGGTTGAGCACATCTTATTGTAAAGATTGGTTGCCACTGCTGCTTTGTTTACGTTGGTGTTTTATTTACTTTTTTTTGTTAACTTCAGTATTTGATTAATTGCTGTTTTATTATTGTACAAAATTAAAAATATATATATTGTGGGAAGCTCTTGTCTCTGATCCTTTTCTTTCTGTCAAATTCAACCTCTCATTGGACTGTTAAGACTGGGCTACCTCCTTGTGGGTTTAAGAGAAGCCTAACGGGTACTTTAGTCTTAAGCTGAGCTAATACAGCCTTCCATTGGACCACGGTTACATTCGGAAATTTCTACACAAATTTCCACATTTATCAATCCGAACGTGAGCAAAGGATATGCTCAAATCCCACGCCAGGTCTCAGCTCATGTACGTACGTTTTCAAGTCATTCTGGACTTGTGGTGCAGCAAATCTTGCTGTGACAGAGAATTATTAGATCATACTAGTGTAGATAATATATGGCATCTAAAATGTATTTTACATCACGCTCCACCTCAAATGATCCCTGACTGTATACTATATTGCTTTTTAAATAGCCTGATGTCGAGCATCGTAAGCCATCAAATGAGATGTCAGGTGGAGACATGTCAGAGTTGGGCTGCTACCCCATCCATCTCTCCATTAATGCGTGTCCACAGGTCCTATCTGTGCATGTGTATGATTCAGTCCTATGTGTGTGAGAAGCATGTCTCTCAATAACAGAGTGTAAAACCAGGATTTCCCTCGGGGATTAATAAAAGTAAATATATAGATGTTAAAAAAAAAATCATGTGAGACGTATAAACAGTTAAATCATGTAGTCCAATCCATGTTTATTTCCAAATTTGTGGGGAGACTCCATTTCAATCTATTTCAATGCCTGCAGTATCATGCAATAATATTCCACCATCAGTGATGGTCAGTGGGTTTTTTTGTGCCATGTTCAACATCTTATCACAAAGGGCAATATCTTCCGGTTGAGGTGTTGGAGAAAAGGAATCAATACTACACTCTACATTGAAGCAATAAGCCATTTAATACATACATTATTGACTCACTTATGATTTAATAAAATGATTACACTATTAGGAGAAAAATATTTAGGCAAAAAGTTATCACATTTTGGGCTGAGCATCTTGTTAAATTACCGACCAGTTATTACATTTTGGGCTCAGCACTTTTGTTACATTATTGACCAGTTATTACAAAAATTCATAACATTTTGGGTCGTTGTTACATTTCGGGCTCTTACGTGGCTGTATCTACATGCACCATAATACAGATAGCCTACTCCTTAAGTAGAGAAAGGCTTTGCAAAGTCACGGTGACATTGCTCAGCCATGGCAAGAGTGCTGATGAAGGCACAAGATGGTACAGATGAATATCCATCCACTGAGAAATATCATTAATCAGGAGCTTACCTTTTCTGTCAGGCTGTGGTGCTGCCCCAGACAGATGCTGCTTGAAGTTATTTGATGACATATAAGGCACAGGAAAAGTCTCTGTTTTACCTTTTTCATCCTTTTCTAAACCTTGAATTCTTTTTATACAGTCATATTGCTTGTTTTTCATGATCTTACTGGTTTATTATATTTTAACGCCTGAAATTAAAAAGTCAGAGGTATCACTCTTAGAAATAAACTCAGGGTGTTGTTAGTATTACTTAAAGAACTGAGGTTTTCTGAATAAAATTAAAGTAGTTGCGTTGTTATTACATTTCATTGACATGTGTCTGGATTAGATCATTTACAAGTGTTGCATCAACAAAACTGGATTAATTAAATTGCAGATTGAGGACTAGACGCGCGGGAACCAAAGAACAATTGTCCCAAATTGCTCTCTGTACTTGGTTTGCACATGCGCAGACCTTTCCGAGTGGGAAACAAAAGACTTCTAAATGGTGAAAATCCCTGGTGAAAATCCCTGACCAACCATTTTGCACCCCGGCTCCAAGACAGTAGGGAGTTTTCACAGGTGAAATCTCCAGTTTCTCCCCTCATTGTAAGCCCAGACTCGACCTCCCAAGAGGTGGCAGCATCATCTCTCTCCAAAGTTGCGGTAAATCACAAGAGCAAGGTTCCCAGTGTTTTACCATGAGATGGATAGCCTACCTGGTGTTAGAAATGCCAATACATTATTTAATATTTTATGGTAGTTCAATATTATACATTTTGTTTACAAATGTGATAACATTTTATTTAATTTAGATTTTATCTAAAATTTTTATATTTTATCTTGAATCTAAAATGTTATTTTATTAATATAGCCTACCTTATATCAATTTCATTAGTATTTTCAAATATGATTTTTTTCTTCACAAAAACATGATTTGGTCTTCAAAAAGTGTGGTTAAAATAATAATCTTAAAGATGGGAAGGTGAGGTCTAATCAATCTCTTAATTTCAGGTCATTATGGAAAGTGTATTAATTTTTCAATTTGTTTTTTGGTATTCAGAGTACTTATTCCAATGAACATTTTAGGGCATAGATCCTTGGACCTACCAGCCACCAGTGTCTTTTTGCAGAGCTGAACATGGATCAATAATGGTGAGTGTGTCACAGTGTTGGAAAAACTTCAAAGGTGGACCCAATTGCAGAAAACCAAAAATGTTTATTAAGCAAAACATAAGGCAGGAGGCAAACTAAAACTTACTCTTTTAACAAAAGGAACCATGAGGAAAAAATGGTAAGAACACTGGGAGACACTGACATCCAACAAACAATGATCTAACACAGACAGTAGAAACACTGAGACTAAATAGACACAGGGTAATCAGACACAGGTGAGACTAACAACACAGGTGAAGACAATCAGGGCAATAAACTGGAGGGAAACACACAGAGGAAGGACTGTACACAAGACAAGAAACACAGGACAACTACAAAATAGATACATGAAACACTGAAGACACTGTTAAACTCAAGATTGAAACATCAAGACACACTAGAACACAGAGGGACACAAGGATATGAAATTACAAAATAACACAGGAAACACTGAAGACTAAACTAGGAAACACACAAGGGAAACACCTAAAGACCTAAAAGATAAATACATCTAAACATGTGAAAAACAAAACAGACCAAATTATGACAGAGTGTCCCTAATTTGGTAATTGTATCAACAATAATGTTTTTTTTTTTTTTTACTGACTTCTAATGGTGAGAGTGATTGCATTTACATAGATGTCTTAATGTTAAGTGATGGCTATAGTGAAAGACATCACACATGTTAAGTCTCTCTCTCTCTCTCTCTCTCTCTCTCCTCATTGTACTTTGTTTTATTAACACATTGATCACAGGGCAGGTAGAATAATATTCCTGTTCAAGGTTCATAACCTTGAACAGGAATATTAAAAAAATATATAAGTGAGTCATCTCAAAGACATTTAAATACAAAATACATCCATAGTTATTTTCTTCTGTATGGTGGTACATTTCATTATTTGCGTGTGCCAACATGCAAGCAGTTCTCGTACAAATACTTTATCTAAAAAATGTTTCAATCATACAGTAGCCTATATATACATGAGTTATAGTGATGTCTGCAAAATTAGTCTGGCCCACTGTAGGTCTCATTTGAACAAACCCGGCCCGCTACCCAATATGAGTTTGTCACCCCTGCTGCTCTAGGCTATCCTGCCATCCTTATGTAAGGTGTTCCTTTGTTCTGTTACAGAATCCTAGCATTGAAACCTGAAGGGCATACTCAAGGCCCCTGCAAGTCTTGTAAAGGACTACTGGTACTTGGTAAGTTTTAGTTTTTAACCCTTAGATAGTGTTGTACTGTCACATAATAAGTGATTTAAAAGTGCATTACAGTTGTCTTTTACTCCAGTTATGACTTAAAAATAAAATATGTAGATTCCGCCGCCAGGGGGCTCTCACTCAATATTACAATCACAAAAGATGACGTCAAGGCTCGCTGGGAATCATGGGAGTTCTCTTCGCTACATATTGTAGGTTTAACTGAATATACTTGCAGTGGTTTACAGTTTAAAGTCCAGTGTACTTCAGAGCAGCTGTACATTTGCACAGCTGAATAAAGCAAATATATTGTAATATTTAGATTAAGATGTTGTTTTTCATCATTCCAGGGATACAACCTGTTCATTGGCACCCCTAACAGTTTCTAATTTTCATTGTGTTATTTTTTCTTTTGGACATTGACCCTGGCGGAATAACAGAAATAGAGCAGACAGGTGTTGGAATCTATGTCATCAACAAGGAAGGAGCAGAGGCCATGGAATCATAATCGAGGGCGTGGAGGTTCTGACAGACCTGAGAGATGTTGCAAACGCATTTGCTGTGTTGTTTGGCTTGATATATTCCCTGAATTTGAACTACTTAAAAGACCTGAAGTGCACATTTGAAGCTCTGCCAAAGGATATGATGGAGTTAGATGGGAGCAAGATTTCAACAAAGGTGAACTGAAAACAAATTGTTTGAATGAACATTACATCTCAAATTGGTGAAGTTACTTGGGACTTAGAACTGGACCTTTTGCATCTCTACACTACTCGATACATCTCTGCCCCAATCAGACAGCCCGAAATTTTGTTCAGATGATTGTTTTTTTTTTTTCTTGGGATAATTTGTCAGATCTCCCTTTGACTTAATATTTTGTATGAAAATGTTGGAAAAGTTACTGTTCAGGCCTCTTCAGGCATCATCTTACTGGTCAAATTCATATTTAAAAGGCAGCACATCTTAGATTTAAGGTCTAGCTTTGTCAGCTTTAAGTAATGGCCATCACACTGTCCGTCGTTTCTGTCAGGATTCATCTTGATTTGCACTGTACCTTAACTGAGATGTGCTTGCCACAAAGCTGAGTTTTACATGTTCAAGCTGTCAAAGTTGTATTCCACTGTCCTTATTGGAGTCTGTGATGTCATTCTATCGGACCAATTTGAAGTAGGCTAAAATTGGTCATGACATCACAGACAAGTCCAGATTGAACAGTTTCTGTAATTACCAGATGTCCACTTGCAGTTTTCTTAAGTGCTTGGGCTTTCCTTTGACACTCAACATGTTGTTGTTGAACTTAATATAGCAGTGCATGTAAGAGTTACTTTACTCAGTTGTGTGGGACCCTGTTGACATAACCCGGTAATGTAAATGCAATGAGGACTATTAAATTCTGTGAAACTTAAGTGACTGTGTTGTGTTATGTTGTGTTTATCCAACTTCCTTAAGTTTGCTGAGCTTAACTGTGTTATTTTCTATTTATCTAACTCACTTAAGTTAGCTGAACATCTCAATCACAAGTAAACTCTACATAACAATATCGCTTAGAAGCTTACATTTCATTTCTTAGAGTGTGATTTTTAAGTTTAACAACCCCCATATAGGATCTTTGACCATTATATCAAAGTTAGATTTCTCTTCTCCTCTGCATCTCTTGTGTTCAATGGATAAACTAGCAGCAGAATTGAATTACTTTTTTTTTTTGGATATACTTTAATAATCCACGAGGGGAAATTTTTAGGGACATGCTTCTCACACACATAGGCCCGAATCACACGCATGCACTTACAGGACCTGTGATGATGCATGGATGGAGACATGTCAGAGTGGGGCTGCTACACACTGCTACGCAGGGAGCGCACCAGAGCAGTTGGGGGTTCAGTGCCTTGCACCTCGGTAAGTGCCCTGGCACCTTTCCAGCTATCAGACCAACTCCCATATTATGGTCTGCACCAGGACTTGAGCCAGAGACCCTCCGGTTCCCAACCCAAGTCCCTACAGACTAAGCTTCTGCCGTCCCCAATACAAACTTAGAGAGGAGGAGACTGTCACGAATGCGGCTGAACCCAAATGCAGACCAAACAGATAAGGTGTCAAAAATACTTTATTTGGAATATGCAGGAGGGAGGTGTCCAGGACTAGGGGTGAGCAGGGAGTAGTGAGCTGGAGGTGGCTGGATGGCAGGCTAGTTGGTGGTGAGTTGTAATCGGCAGAAGAAAGTCCTGGGGCCTCATTTATCAACAGTGCGTAAGCACGGTTCTGTGCGTAATGTGTGCGTAAGAACATTCACACGCAAAGAGTGGAATTTATCAACGTGCACTTTTACTTAGAAATGTGTGTAAATATAAGCACAACTCTGAGCATGCTTACGCACAAAATCTAGTGGTAGAACATTGAAACTACAAATAAAAAGCAGTACGAGTGTCACAGCTGAAGTAATCTCAAGATCCACATGTCTCGTATTACCTTAAAAAAAACAATCAACTAGTAATTTTGTGCGGCGCATTGGTTAGAGCGCAAATCCGACTTGTGGCTCCTTTCCCGCATGTCATTCCCTATTCACTCTCTCCCTGATTACCGACTCTATCCACTGTCCTATTTCTCAAATAAAGGCACAAAATGCACCTGCCTGTGGATTTAGAATGATTCTGATTAACTAGCAAGGTGGTGAGAATAAAATTGTCTGGTACGCACATGTCATGAATCCGATGGTGATTTTGCGTATGCAATTATTTTATGCGCAGTGTGAGAACATTTCGGTGCACATATTAGTGAATGAGGCCCAATTGGGTATGATAATGCTCACTCAGAATTCGGACAGCACTACAAAACCTCTATATAGTGAACAGGGAGAGGTTTGGGACACAGCCTGAGTGTTGGTGCAGGGTTCTTGTAGGTGAAGTTGATTGCAGGCAGGTGAGCAGAGTGAAGAGGACAGGGGAAGGGGAAAACAAAACACACCAAGCATTGTTCACTCACACAAAAATGCTCAGGAATTAAATAAAAAACACACAAACCTCATGCAAACTGGAGTCAAGGAGCAGGTACTGTGAAAGAGACGGGTAGAAGAAGAAAAGGAGAGGAGGCTTTGTCTTCTCTTTCCGTTAAGTTGAGAAGCATTCTAGCAATAGATTTAGAGTGAATGGGAGGTGATATGACAGTTTATAAGCTAAATATAAGAAGGATTTCGTAATCTGCTTCAGCTTTCAAAAGGAAGAGAGAAATGATGTTCTGGGATGTGCTCTTTAAACGTGGAGGGAGGATTAGCTGAGCTTTAGAGGATGATCTTCATTTCTCTGAATGACATTTTGAAATATTTCTATTTTGTTTGCTTTTCTAAATATCAGCTTGGTTCCTTAACATGTCGTAGAGTGCAAGCTCTCAATAATCGGACAGAGACTATGGCTTGTGAATTGAGAATATATATAATGTGCTCAGAGCAGTTCTTTTATACCATTATCACCATCATCCTTTTAGGGCAGTCAAACCACCAAGCAATGACGTGGGACTCACAATCACAGCATGTGTTCTCAATAATTATCTTAACAGATCATTTTTAAAGACAAAATTTGACTTTACAATTATCTGAACAGGCGGATGATTCCATTATAAGGGCCGTGTGTGTGTGTTAGTGTGCATGTGCGTGAGTGTGTGTGTGTGTGAGAGAAAATATCAGAACAGGATCTTGTGACTTGGCTGAATCTTAAGGTCTGACATCAACTGGCCCATGCCTGTTGCTGGCCAAACTGTGGCTCTGTTAAGTTTTCATACAGAAAAACAGAAAAACAGAAAAACAGTACTGCACAGGATTAACACCTGAAAAGCTTGCTCTGGGGGCTTCTAGTGCGCACACACACATGATTCAGCTTTATAGGGTTTATAAGCATTTCTCTAACATAATAAAGAAATCAGCCATGCAAGTTGTACACCAGAGAAGTCCTCACCTCTCCCTATGAGTGTTCTTTATAGTGCTGCAGATTTGTAATTTCCTTGAGCCCCTCGCTCTCTGCATTAGGTCTTATAAATGATTGAAGAGGCATTTGATTCTGGGCTGCTCTCTAAAGAACGCTTATGCAATTAAGTTATAAAACACTGTAGAGATACAGAGGAATTGGGAACCTTTGGATAGAGTTGCACGGCCTGCTCCCACCTCCACCTCAGTGGCAAGAAAGTGTGGACAACAGGAACGCAAGGAATACATAGGAGAAATCCTTCCTGCATATTATCCCATATGCTCTTTTGTAAAGCGTCTCGAGATAACAACTGCTATGAATTGGCGTTATACAAACAATGATTGATTGATTAAGAGTTGATATCAATTCCAAATGAGTAGCTTGTCAGAAAGAGAAGAGAGCCACAAGTTTTCTTTAAGATTGTTTTTGGTAATTTTTTGCCCTAAATAGACGAGACAGCTTAAAAGAGAAAGGACATGAGGGCAGGAGAGAGTGAGGATATGCATCAAATGGTCATTGCTGAGAGTCTTACCTGCAGCTGTTACATCAAGGACTATAGCCACTGACTGTGGAGTGCCTGCTCTACCCACTGAGGTAAACAGGTGCTCTGCAAGCCACAATTTAAACGATATCGTCCTTAAAGTAATTATGTGAACTTTTAGTTGAACAGAAAAAAATAGATAAACACCTAAATCTAGGTTTTAATGGTTGTATTACTTGAGATAAGCAGAAACAAACACAGTCAATCTGGGATAAAGTCAAAAATAGATTTGCTTTCAACCTGGTTAATTATATTAACATTGAGGAATCATTTAGACCGTGAATGATATTTAAGTGACTTTTTCCTCCCCTGATTCTGTGCTTACTTTTAAGCACCAGCCCCCTTTAAGATGGACAGATCTCAGGGAATTACTGTAAATCCTTAGAAGGAAGTAGGGTGGTGGGGGTACATGGGGAGGCCTGCAGACATCACCAGCCATAACAGTATTATGTAACTTTGTGCCTGCATCTGAAATCGACAACCAAATCTGCCTCGTCAGCTGTCTGCACTGCATTATTCATGTGAAGAGTGTAAAAGAGTGGCACAAATACACTGTAACTTTAATAAATGCCTTTGTTGTTTGCATACACAGAGAGCGCTGTGTTAGGAGGAACATGTTTCCTTGTTGAAGTCAAAACTCAAGTTTACAGCTGTTAAAAATAAATAAATTGTAATAGATTAAATTAGTTTGTGTTGTTACTACTAGTCCAGCAAAAAAAAAACATAAATATAAATATAGTTTTAATAATAGAATCTTAGGAAAGCCATTAATACTTTCCATTCACTGCAAAAATAAATTTAAAAGACAATTCCTGGAGGCTTCAGTTTCCTCAGTCAGGCAACTTGTTTTAGTGTGTCCACTAGTGGGCGCATACGTTCTTAAAAATTTGCTCAATCCTCTCTGCAAAGTACATTTCTGTGATTGCATGTGAAAGAAATGTTCAATATGAGTTTCAAATTGCTCAAAATTAGAATTGCAGAAGCAACAATGTGTCGATTGGCAGAACATCAGGGGCGAACAGTTGTCAAAGCAAAATACAGCAGTTCCCCTTTTCAACCATAGAAGTTTATTGCAAATCAAAGGATATGGGGAATACAAGTTTCACATACAAACCTCATCCATCATAAAATTCTAACAGAAGTTGTTTATTCCTAAATTTATATTTACAATATCAATATTTATGACTCAGAATCAGTTAATACAAAGCTTCATATGTAAACAGTATTGTCCTGCTGAAGAGGCTGAGCAAATACATGGATCTGATAGAAAGTTTAAGTTGTATTTAACTACAATACAGTTAATTAATTAAGTATCCAATACTATATGAAGTTAATAAGACAACATTTTATCAGAAATTTGTTTTAAAGTGTTGCAGATTTGTTAAATGTAAGAAATGGAATTCATGATATATAATTTATTAATTATTTCATTGGTGCATGTATTCAATCTCCATGAGTTGTGCATTATTTGAGAATTTTTATATCCTTACTGTAAAGTATTTCCTTCCAAGTTAATTTATTGATTTAATGTTATAAGTCCCTAAAAAAAGTAATGCCCATCTTAAATCTTTTGTTTGTTGTGTAACCTGTTTTTTTGCCCCGAAATTGAGCATCCTTCAACAAGAAGCATATCAGTAGGCTATATGAGTGAATCATTTTTATTTAAGCAATAATCCACCATGTACCTCACATCTGCTGAGAAAGTGATCTTGTTTGTCTCCCCTGTCTGTTTGTTTTTACCTTACCCCTCTCTCCCCATGTTCCCTGTATGAGACGTGTCCCTCAGCACCACCCAAAGCCACGTTCATTTTCTTTAAGGACAAAGGCACCTCCTCAAATCCCGCTGACTCTGTGGCAGTGGTCAGGACCCAGGCTGTGGAGGACTGACTCCCCCTCAGAGTTCCACGTCCTGAAGGCTGCAGCTTCAAAGAGAGTAGGGTCAGGGGGCTGAGTAGGAACTTGGTTTAACCCTCATGTGTCCTTTGCATCACAATGTTTGGGTACGTTCCCACTCTTTAACGCTCACTTTCCCCATCATATGCGTATATCAATGATTGTCCCTCCCCTCCTTTCAAGCTGATATGTCCCTCCCGCTGCTGCTTAATATACAGATTACACTCTGAGCTACTTGTTCTTTATAAGAAAAATTAGGTAATTTATTTCATCACTTATAAAATCCAGGAAGAAAGACATTTGCTATGTTGCTATGGTGTTGTAGTCTGCAATAAATCTAAAATGAATGCCTTATACTCCAAAGTACTTTGTGTGCATAGAAGTCATGTAAAAAGTCAAAGAGGTTTCATTATTAGGTAGTTCAATAATCCTGTCTATTTCATATCACTTGATTTAGATATTTTCTTTTATTGTTTTTTTTTCTGAAATGAGACATTATAGATAAACTGTTTCTTACATTAAATTGTCATTCAGTCTTAAATATGCAATCAGAATCACAAATTCACAATAGTCTCTTTCAATATTAATATACAAATACACAATAAAAATCGGTATAAAATAATCTGTCAAATCACTAACACTTGTTGAAATTTTAAATAGCTGTTGCCAATAATTTTATGGTTCCATCAAACTTATTACTCAATCCACAAAGATGTCAAGAAATCGCAAATCTGTTCATTACCACCATTTCCACTGAGAAAGTTTTTTGCAATCTAGTGTTGGCAAAACAAATCGCTCTATGGAATGAGGTCAACACAGTTTTGAAACGCTCTCTTCAGTCCCCTGGGTTAATCAAATAGTTCTTCTGGATATAGGGTTTTTGTCAAGGGTAAGACAAAATGGCATGTGGCCTGCACCATAAATAAAAAAACACAAAAGTTTCCACAAATTCTATGCTAGGAATTGACACTGCATACATCCCTTCTGGCCAGTTTTACATAACAACATTCAATGTATTATCATTAGTTTACTTATCAGTGGCTGAGCAGACGACAGTTGCTTCAAAGAGAGACTTGGTTAACTGGAATAGGAGGAGGAGAAGTAGAGGGCAAAGGGCACAATCCTACATGAGTTTCCTCTTTCTCTGATACCCAATAAAATTGTGAAAGGACTGAAAGTGAATGGCAGAGATGGGTCACTGAGAGACACAATAGTTACTGAGGAGAGAGGAAATCTAATCAGCTTGGACATGCTAATTTTAAGGAGCACCAATTAAGGAGAGAATTTTATGACACTTTTTTGACAAAACAAAACAGTAGAGCTGCTCTTGCTTGGTTGGGGGTCTATGGTAAGTGCCCCTCTGTACAAGTATAATGCCCCCCCCCACCACCACCACCACCACCACCTTTCCTCAGCCTCAGCAGCATTTAGCCCAGGCTCTAATGGGATGGCACCTCCTTCATGCCTGCCCTCGCCCACATTGGGGAAATAAGGCAGTGTCTGTTTGTTGTTCTGGAAGACCGTGTGTCCCGTTCATCACTGTCAGAGCACAGAAAAAGGAGGATTTTAGGATGGGGGTGAGGTTGTCAAATATGTCCTGCATTGGGTTTTACAATCAGGGCCCCACGTGGCGAGTACCCCACCCTGGATCCATACATCTTTCTCTCTGCCTTTTGGGCACTGACAGCCTTTGTATCAGCTCACTCTGGCTGCCAAGATATGTGTCTGCACTGCTAACAGGGGCCCAGATAGAGCTCCTAACTAGACAATGACTGGATATCCAAGATGGCCAATGTTTAACCACTGAGCGACCCACTCACACCCCTGCCTGGCCCCATAGCCCCCTGTGCCTTTGTGAGCTCAGGATTAATCTTTTAAAGGCCAGAGCAGGGGTGCGCCCCTCCTGCCCACTGTCCCCCAAATATACTGCCAAACAGTCACTAGAGATGTACTTTTACGAGACCTTTTGTTTAAGAACTGTGAAGTCTGCCTTCAAGTCAGTACTTCATTACTCTCTGATTCTTAAATATTTGAGGAATAAACATCATGAATAACAGATAACTGAAAATAAACCCTGCAAAAACTTAAAAAGATGCTTTGGACAGTTCAGTGCAAGTGCTTGGTAAACATAATTCATCAGTAAATAATTGCTAAGGATTTAATACAAAATTAAACATGGTTTTGTTAAAGGCAGAATCACGACCAAAAACAGCTATTTAATACTGCACTCAGATGCATTAAATAACAATTGGTCTGGAGGGCTAAAAGTTGCCATTGGATCCCAAAGAAAGGGAAGTTAGACAGAGTGATATCAATTACAAAGTGCTATAAACCCACACTCAGACCTCATAACACTGAGAGGGCCTGATAAGCCATCTGAGCCAAAGAGCTGTCTTTGTTCTTAGGAGAAAATTCACAACTAGAATCAAACACTATTATTTACTTTTCCCCCAAAAAATAGGGGGTTCCCAATTGGTGTAAGGAAGAACAGGTTACATATCTGTATGTATGATTTGTTGATCAGGATTCTGATTGATAATCATTGCGTACTGTCTGTCATCTTATCAGTATGACAGTGTCACTGGGTTCTCATCAATAGTATAATAAGTACACTGCTTTATTCAGATACTGAGAAAAAAGTAATGATAATTTGTTATAAAGATGATGATGTTAGACGTTACATTAATTATTACAAATCTACAATCCTCTTAATGCATAAAAATTAATACCAAGCAGAAGTGACTGCAGTAGTAGTTCCTAGGTCGGAAAAGTTTAATCTAGCTTTGACCTTTGGAAAGTACAATATTTGATATTATTAATAACAGCCTTGAATCTTTTTCCATTGCGAGGGAATGTTACCATTTAAAAGGTTTATACATGGCTGCTCACATCTCATCTAAAAGTTTTCGTCAGCTTGTTTCAAAATCCCTTAATCCCTTTGAACAACTCGTCATATCTGACATCTTTCACCCACAATGCTGTTTCCCCACAATGTAAACAATAAAAAGTCTATAGACGAAAGGTTCATGGCCAGTTATTTTCTTCTTCAAAGCAGAGAGAAGCAAGATTCAGATTTTGAGTCATTGGGCGGCATTCACTAATAAATGCGTAGAAATGTTCTTACTCTGCGCATACAATAAGTGTATAATGCAAAATCACCGTAGGATTCATGACACGTACGTACCGGTCAATTTTGTTCTCACCACTTGCAAACAATCATGTATGTTCCCTGCCTGCCCTTAAATAGGCTCCAATTAATCAGCTGGTTTTGATAACACAATGCGATATTTCATGGCACTATTGGTGGGAATGTTCGATATTTAGATTTAGATTTTAGATTAAAGAAGTATAATAAGGATTAAAAGGCATACATTTCATGGTTATTTAATACATTAAGTCAATGCATAAGTAATATAAGTAATAATATATATATATTATATTTATTTATTTTACTGAATGTATTTTTAATATGTCATGCATTTAGTTAAAAGACTGTATGTTAAAATTTTCTGAGAAAGCATGGTCAATCATTTGTGCGTACTCATAGTCTGAGGAAGTTCTATTTTTGTTTGCAGAGTAAGAATAAATTCAAGTAAAACATATTGATGAATCTCAGTTTGTCTGGCAAACATCCATACGAGCAGTTTAAGAACAGAATCATGCGTACTGTTTGTGAATGAGGCCCATTGAGAGTGAACTTTTCCTCTGTCCCCCCCCAAGTGTAACAGAGAGCCTTCTATTACCCAATAATCTAAATTGGTGTTTTTAAATGTACTACAAAAAAGCAAAAGGTCAAAGCACTCAATTGTGTGTCACTAACTAGTCTGGTGCCTTCAAAAGACCTTTACTTACAAAACAGACATGCTTGATACAATGAGACTGCAATAGCTGTATAGAAACCAAACATGTTGGTGCGCACACATTAAAACTTACCATTGATTAGCTCCTCAATCATTGGCCAATAAGGATAACTTTTGGGCACAAACACTTAGGTGATTGTGCCCAGTGACCCTGGGGTCAGCAGTAAGTAGCAAAGGACTGTGCCCGACACAAAAGGACAGCATCATGTACTATCCACATACAGTGGTGGCTGCTGGCAGTCTTTTGAATAGACACATGGCAGGCCTATATGCAGATGGGACAGGGAAGAGGGAGGGGTGAGGGCATGTGTTGCCGTGGTGAAGGAGCACATGCAGAGGTAACAGACTGAAACAATGGTCTTGATGAAAGGGAGAGGTCATGCCTGGGATTCAAGGAGGGAGATTATTGGCCAAGCAGGTCCCCTGTTTTATTAGACTGGATAACAAGGGTGGTGGGGGTGGGAAGAAGTCTGCAGAAAACTGACACAAAGCCACCCCCATGCACCAGTGGGCAGCCAACTGTTCCAAAGTGTGACCAGCACAATGCCAAAAAGATAAGTGTGTGTTGTGTGTATAAGTGTGTGCATCTGTATAGGCTTGTTAGCATTTGTGTATAGTTTGTCGGCTGATTAGCATTTACCAACTGGTTTTCATCCCTTTCCCAATCTACCCCTGGTAAACAGACAAAAAGGGACATGTAGTTATCCTTGTTATCATTATGCATACTCAATTACCTTCTCTGTTATTAACTTGACTCATATTTTTACTGGTTTATTTAACAAGTCTGATCTCTCAAAACTCAGTTTTTCTCCCCAAAAAAATAAATACATTTTACTGACATCTAGTGATATTGCAAGTATAACAGTAATAACAGGCTGAATGTTTCCTCAAAATTATTTGAGAAGTTTCAGCAGCCATTTATCTTTTTCTGGACCCCTTGTACTCTGGATTTTTAACATACTTGTCTCTCATCTTGTTCTGTGGATTATTCAGTTAAATACAGGATGTCGTTTACTTTAAAAAAAAAAATTGTTTTACCTTTATTGAATTAGGGTTGAGGCAGATTCTAACTCATGAAACAAAAACTGTGTCCAGAAAAGGATATGTTTTTTTTAATTGGAGTAAAAAACAGTGAAGAAACAACTTAGATGCTGAATGTCAATATAGCTTTAAAATTGTCCAAATTAAACTGACTCTGATCTGGTGCACTTGATGACAGTCATGCAGTTTCTGATGTAACAACATGCCACTTAATAATTATAAATTCTTCCGATAATTACTAAACTCAGGTGCGGCAGAATCCCAATCTGATTGGACTGGTTGCTTGAGTGGTGCCAGTTCACTCCCAGAGCACTGCTGGGGTGCCCTTGAGCATGCATCAAACCCCCAACTACTGTTGTGCTCTTTCATTGGCAGCCCCTCACTCTGAAATGTCTACGTGCAGGTACACATGATGCTGTTTGTGCACGTGTGTGTATTACTGGCCTATGTGTGGGTAGCATGTTCAATAAGAGAGTGAACACAAAAGGAATATCCCCTGCCTTGGGGACAAGGGTTAGGTTATTGTGCCATGTGTCAGAAAGTAATTTGAGTCACTATATAAATCAATGCATTAACTGCTCTCCATTTCATTTGAATATCTATATTTAAGCGTTTCAAACGTATTATGTTTTGCATATGTTCTGGGCTACTTTCTACTAATTATCCCAACATGCATGAGCATGGGGCCCAGAAATCCTGGCGATGCCCCCATGTTTTTTATAGTTTAGAAAAATCCCAAAGGAAGATATGCATTGTTTATCTATTTGAATATCAAATGGCCTTGCTTGCAGATTACAGTATCACTAATGTAAAAATTAGGGTGTTCTGGAGGCTGCTATCATTTGGGTTATGGAAACATGAAGGTCAACATCTTGACCTGGGCTCTAGTCCTTCAGATGACACTCTGCACAGCAACCACTTCTGCTGTTTCTCCATTCAACCTCTCTAGCCCTTTTGCCGGTCTTTCTTTGGGGTATAGGGTTAATTGTGGGGTAATTTATGAAGTTCTGTCAGCATGCAGCAGGCCAATGTATGAGACAGCCTGCTGACCAAGCCCCATTCAGCTCCAGAGGAGAAGGCCCGGACTCCTTTTATCCTAACCATATTCAGCATCCCTCCCTTGGTCTGGATCCCCTCTTGACTCTCTCTGCCCTGCAGCTCTCCACAGCATGGGACCCTCAGTATCTGCTTAAAGATGAAGGGGAAAGTTATTGGACACTTCAGTGACTCATAAACATCCAGGGGATTTTCATGGAGCCTTTGTGTCTTTTTGTTGTAGAAGAGATAATACAATTGTTTCAGGCCTTGTAAATGAATAAATCTCCAAGCAGTTTGTCCTAGGGGTGACAGATAACAAAGGGCAATACGCCAGTCCTCAGAAACACTCCTTGGCCCGTTCAAACAGTTTGTGAAACAGTTTTATTTCTTTTCCTCGACATTGTTACTCAGAAGGAAACATTAAGTACCATAGTTGAAGCAAACCAAATGAATTTGCTCCCTTTCTGACTTCAACAGCTACAACTATTAATAACAGCCTTATATCTATTATCATTAATATAAATATTGAAGTAAATCTTAGAGCAGCTCAACTTCAACCACTATAATTACCATAGTCAGTCCTCCCCAGTTTTTCCTTGCCACTGTATCTTTGCTTAATGTTGCTTAGCGCTGTGCTCATGATGGATTAAGTTTAAAAAAGTAATAAGGATTAAGGTCTGTTACCTGCTCTTTTGTAACATAACAAAGAGTAAAGGCATTTAACTGACCTTTTTCAACATAACAAAGAGTGAGGTTTATCCATGCTCTTTTGTAAAGTGTCTTAAGATAAAATTTGTTCTCAATTGGCTATACAAATACATTTGGATTGAATTTAGCATATCTTCTCCAGCTGATCCCTTTTTCTACAATGATCTTGATCTCCGAGCATATGAAATTCAGGAAGAATTGAGAAAAATAGTGAAAAAACAAGAGGCAGCTACATTGGGTATGGGGTCTGCTCATGAGTTACGACCACATGCCCTAATAGAACAAAAGTTCTGTGGGGCATGTACACTGAACAGGTTTGCTCTTCAGTTTAGTGATTTCTTGAGCCATGATAGGGCCTAATCTCACTTGATCCTCTGCCACTACAAGCATACGTCTGTGTTAATGCCTTCATTTTCTGGTCACATGAGCACTTTCATTGGACCGCACCGTGTGAAATAGCAGAAAGGGGATCTTGAGCTCTTTAATTAGATGAAGTATCCTGAAAAGCGGCCTCCTGAGAAGACAGACAAACATTCTAATGCAGGGTTAAAAAGGTAAAGATTATGTTGAAGCTTGGAAGGTGGTCACACTTTCATTTGTAAAACACAAAGCTTGGATATCATTGTGTCTCTATGTGTGGCCAGTTGCCAGTGCAAACACATGAATAAGAAGAGGAATGTAGAGGAGAATGCATTCTATCAGGCTCATGCATATAATAATGGAATAAGGGATGGACTGATTATACTCCTTTTATTTACCCAAAGCCCCAACCAGTTTTCTATTTCAGTTAGTAATTTTGTATTCATTTATAGACTGCTCTTAACTGTATCCTCATTTAGTTGATATGATAACAAATCTCTCTAAATGAACAACATGTAGCAAATTGTGTCTCATTAAATATAATTTCAGTCACATGATAGTTTTCTAAGAACAATTAAGAAACATCCATAATTTGTTCTTATCTACTGGCTGTTAAGAACACAACGAAAGCTGTGTCACAGAATCTGACATGAAATTTTCCAAACGACCGGCAAAGGATAAAAAGCAGATAATTGTGTCTTACATAGTTAATTAGAACCTGACCCAATTAGCAGTGGAGGGGCTACAGTCCTGTTGGCTCTGTGCCTAACGATGGGAAAATCCATATGCTCCAAATAAATGGCCCATCTTGGCTCTCAAAGCTATCCAGTTATAATATTACTGAATGTTGGCTGAGCAACAGCACCATGCACCCCCCCGCTGGATCTACAGTGGGGGGTCCTAACGTCCCTCTTGATTCCCAATTCTTTCTGTGGGTTCCTATTTGTTTAAGAAGGTTTTCACTTTTCAGAGGCACAAACATATTTTGACAAATTTGAGTATTGTCACATATAATTTGATTAAAATAACAGAAATTCACTGAATACATTTGGTAATTGAAAAAATATAAACAATTTTTAAAGTCATATAGAGAACTTTTTTTCATCTAAGTGGATGGGATTTGATCTTTTGTGTTCTGAAAGAATACAGCCTTGCTCTGTATCATGAAGTACGCCTAATAATCCACCCATCAGTCAGTCATTCACATATATTTTTCAGATGCAATACAATTAGAAATAAAAACGTGACTGTTAAGGTCAGCCTTTGCTGGGTTTGATTTGAGTTATAGAAATGTGGAAGGAAAATAAATAGGTTACAGAAAACAGAGAAAGTGCTACTAGCACTTTATGGTAAGACAATGCTGTGCCCACTCTTAAGTATCTATTTAACTACCTCCTCCCTAACTGAAGGACCCCCTCCCAGTGATAGGGATCTGATTTCACAGACAGTTTGAGGAGCCAAGTCAAATTTATCTCCTCCCTTTTGTTTTGAACTCCTGGTTAAATTCTAACTAGTCTGCCATTTACTCTGTTCCTTACATGTTTCAGCACCTCATATGGTGTTCATACCATTTGCTAACGTGTGTCATGGATACCAAATGTTATTAAGACATTTAGACCTAATATATTGCGTGCTACTGACAAGTGAAATAAAAATTTGTTCCAAATCACTCTAAGGAAGTTTAAACTCTCACTTTTACTTGCACTTCTAATTACTCAGATGAATTCCCATCAGGAAAATGTACTGTGTCTGCATTATTGCAAACTATAATGTAAATATTTTACCTACTCACAAAAGAGTCGTACTTACTTTTGCTACAGTTCCTATTAACACATTCACTGTACATCATGTATTTTTAGAGGACATTTTAACACAACTCTTTTTGACTCCTAAATGTGCATCTTGACACAGCACACCCCATTTTTGGTTAATGTGTAGAGGGTTCAACGGGGTTGGGGGTTTCAAACGTTAGTGTGGGAAGGTGAGGTGGGGGCTGCGAAAAAGAGATGTAGGGGTGGGGGATGTCCCTTCTGCAATTGGCTCATGCTCCAAGTGTCTCATTATGCGACTTTATTGTTCCTTTGTTTTGTCAGTGGTATAAATACAACCCAGTGGGCCCAGAGGGTGACAGTTAAGACAGATTGATTCAAGTGGACAGACTGGCCATTAGACTGAACAGCACAAACTCAGAGGCAAGTGAAATTGCGGCGACACTACAGAGAACTGGAAAGCAGAGCAATAAGAAGTACGAGGTTTTTTCAGCTGCTTTCTTTTTCAGTTTAAGTCCCAGTTTTCTCTTTTTTTCAACCAAAATGGATTCTGACACAGGCTCCACCTGCAGCCGCTCTTCATCCCCAGACCTGATTGTAGACGACTCTGCCGGGAGTTTCTTCTCCAACAAGATGTTCCAGACATATTGCAGAGAAAAAAGAGCTGGTAGTGAGGATAACGAAGGCAGAATGATTTGCAGTGGGGGTGCCAATACCAGGTCTGAGCTCAGCAAAAATGATGTGCAAGACCTGAGATTGAAAGTCAACAGTCGGGAGAGAAAGAGGATGCATGATCTGAACCAGGCAATGGACGGCCTGAGAGAGGTAATGCCCTATGCTCATGGACCATCAGTACGCAAGCTTTCGAAAATTTCCACCTTGCTTTTAGCTCGCAACTACATCCTCATGCTTTCCAGCTCTTTGGATGAGATGAAAAAGCTGGTGGGTGACGTTTATGGAGCCAGTGCTTCCATTCAGAGCCGTCCAGCTGCCCTACCTGCTATTAACCCTGCAGCCCCCACTGCACATCTCCCTCTGCATCCTCTGGCCCAGTCTCTGCACTCTCTGGTGGGCAGCGCCCCTTCAGCTCTCCAGCATCACTCAACTTCTGCTGTAGTGCCAGCCCCACACTCGCCTCCCTCTGCCAGCTTCCTGGGTTTTCATTCTGCTGTCCAGGGACTTCTTAAGGACCCCCATCATCTGACCGGCACCTATAGGCACTTTCCTGGCATGCCTTGCCCTTGCTCACTTTGCCAGCCTTTGCCCACCTCCACATTACATAGCTTGTCTATGACCAAGTGAGCATGACTCTCTATACACTAACCTTTGTCGTGTGGATGAACAAAGTTGCTGACCTGAGGTGACTGAATGAACTGCTATAATGATAAATAATGCCAGAACATGTACATACTGTATATATCTTCTGAAAACTGCTGCTATCTTTTATCATTTGTCTCATTTGCATTGTTTCTACACTGTATACAAATATTCAAAGTCTTGTAAGGGGTTTTCTCAAAGTAGCTAAAACAGTTATTTATCTGTGGTGAAGAAATGTCAGAAACTATAGCAATGTTGTACAGGATTTCTATTTTCCTAAATTAAAAATTTGGTATACATGCAATTGCTGTCTGTTTTTTTTCATGAGAGTAATATTTAAATTACTGATGATTCGAATAATTTTGTTTTTCTCTAAACAAGTCAAATTAAAGAAATAAGCCAGGCACTATTCGTCTGAAAACTGTCAATAAAAGTTGCTGCATTATAAACTATTAAAATACAAAGCAGCTTAATTAAAAGTCAAACAAAACCATCCTATCTAACTGAATATAGGGACAGCTGTGGCTCAGTCGGTCATCTATCAACCGGAAGATTGGGGGTTGGATCCCAAGCTCATGCAGCCACATCTCCGATGTGTCCTTGGGCAAGATACTTGCCCCAAGTTGCTTCATCAGTGACATAATGTGTATGAATGGGAATAGTTACTGCTGATGGCCACTTAACATAGCAACCACTGCCATCAGAGTGTAAATGGGTAGGTGTGACCTACGTTGTAAAAGTACTTTGTGTAGTCAGAAGACTTGAAAAGCGCTATACAAGGTCAAGTACATTTACCATTATTGGTTGATGGCAGGACAGAAGAGTATTTGTAAAAAAATGTATGCATAGGACAAAGTGTAATTCATTGCTTACCAGTTTTAGAGACTACTCTTTGCAGAGCTAGAGGGACGAAAGGACCAGACAATATCACAGAACAGAGGCTACATGTGGCGTGCAGGGGACCATCAATCTTACCTCAATGGGGTGTAGGAGATGAAAAGCCGACACAGGCGCCAGTAAGGCTCGTCACTTTTGTCTGACACACGAGAGGGACATAGCCATGCCGTTAGCTTGAAGCCAGTGATTTGTCTCTGTCTCATAAGAACTCAAAGAGCAAATTTAAATGATAGTACATAATGTGATCGGTCTGAAATAAGTTTCAATCAAAGCAAACAGAACTTCTTTCAAAAACTTGTAGACAGTTTTTACATACTCAAAACTCGTATTTGCAGAGAAATGTGGTTGCATTATAGTGAAAATGTATTTGTTTAAAAAAAATAATCAATCCAGTATTAATCCTTCTAAAGTTCTATTGACACTGATTGCCATGAAGAACCTGGAATCAAACAACGCAACATTGGATGACCCTCACTTAGCACAAATCAAGCGTGTAAACTACATACTTATCCTCCCACGGCTGACAGATGAGTTGGAGATCGGGATAAATAAAGAGATGTAACTCATTGTCAACTACCTCCCTCCTACACCTCCTCCTCCTGAGAACTCTGAATAGAATTGAACAATAGCCATGTGTGAGACACAAAGGCCGGTTGAGTCCAGGCTCACGTGCCTGGGACACAAATCTCATCCATTCAATCTACATTTCATCATGGTAACAAGCGCTGTCAGGCCAAAAGGCCTGACACCCTTGCTCACCACAAAGGCTGTTAGCGCTAATATATGAGGCTATTGACACTGAAAAGAGCTCTTGTCAGTACTTGGGGATTGTCAGCTGTATGTCTCAGTAGGGGGAGGCAGCTGCCAGCCAAACCAGGCTGTGGAGCTTCTCTTGTGGGGACCGATGCTGCTTTGTCACCAGGTCCCCTGACACACAGACCTCATATCCTCCCACAAGGCCCCCCTTTCTTTGGGTAGAGGTTAAAATGGGAAGCAGAACACATTAGATTAGTGATGATCGCCTCTCTTTTTTGGTAGATTATTAGAGACACTGACTTGTGCAAATCTGGTGTTTCCTGATTGGATCCAGATGGTGTCATCCCACATTGTGGCACCAGCAGTCTGGAGATTGTGTGTGATGGATATGCATATGAAAAATACACTGTTGGCTGGTCCTGTGTACCATTGTGGTTGGCTGCTGCTGTCATCATTGTGCTCTTTGGCAAACACTTACCAGCAGCGCTGCACTTACAGTCTTACAGCTTTTTCAAACATGAACTCCTGAAAATGTCTAAAAAATTAACCTGACATTTTGTTTCTTTTTCACACATGTCCCTCATAATGGGAGAATGAGTCAAAGTCGATTTTTGCCATATGAACTGGACATACTAAAAAATTGTGTCTCTCCGACCCACGGAGAATTACAATAGTAAAAGTGGAATGTTTACAACATTACCAAGATGGTAGATGAAGAAACAGAGTAAGAATATGTAGCTGCTTACAGACTGCCATTTGAAGGCAGAATACTAACATACCTGTCATGCCATGTGTCTGACCAGGGCTCAGAAAATCAGCAGAGACACCTCCCACCCCCACCAAGGACTGTTTTCGCTGCTGGACTCTGGAAAGAGGTTCCGCAGCCTCCGAAGCAGAACTTCCAGGTTCTGTAACAGCTTCTTTCCACAGGCCATAAGACTTTTGAACACGAAAAAATAATCCCTCCATTCCCCCTCAAACCCCCACACAGGACTACCTCACTGGACTGTAAAATACAATATAACGTGCAATATATTTATCTGTATAGTAATTTTACTCATAATTTTTCTTTTTATATCTATTTATATCTGCACCTTATTTCTATTTTTTATATGTAAATACATGCTGCTCTTTTTATCCTGCACTACAACGAGCCAAATGCAACGGAATTTCGTTCTTATCTGCACTGTAAAGTACAAGTTTGAATGACAATAAAGAAAGTCTAAGTCTAAGTCTTGCGCTGACAGATACGGTCTGATCGTCCTGATGTTATACAGGACATGACCAGGTAATCAAGGCCATGTGAGCCTTATATCTTAGCTGCACATCCACCATGACACCTGCATGGGACTGGCTGGGATGACAAGGAGCTCAGTCTTTGATAGGTTGAGTTGAAGGTGGTGTTAATTTATCTAATTAGACATATCAGCAAGGCTTGATGAAATTCATGAGCTGGGTATCATCAACATAGCCGTGGTATGGGAATGGGATGATTGCAACAAGTCAGGTGGTGTGCATTGAGAAGAGAAGGGGACTGAGCACTGATCCTTGAGGCACCCCAGTGGATAAATTGTGCGCTTTGGACACTTCTCCCTTCTAAGACACACTCCCTGAGAGGTAGGACAAGAACCAACAGGGGGCAGAACCTGAGATGCCAGGAGAGAGATCCTGAGATGCCAGGATTTGATGGTAAACTGTGCCAAAAGCAGCTGACAGGTCTAGCAGCAACAGAACTGAGGACTGACTAGCAGTTCTAGGCCACTCTTTGACTGCACTACTAAACCGTCAGTAGTGCAGTCACAGAAGAGTGGCCCAGTTTAAAGCCTGACTAATTTGGGTCAAACTGATTGTTCCTGAAAAGGAAATCAGAGACTTGATTACAGTGTGCACTTGAGTAATTGTAGATAGGGTAGTAGTGAAACCGGTGTGTAGTTTTCAACCTGGGCTGGGTTGAGTGTGGTTTTTTTTTAGCAGCGTGGTGACCCGAGCTTGATTGAATGCAGTGGAGAACAAACCTGTTGACAGAGAAGAGTTGATCATATGCATAACTGCAGTGGGTGTAAAGGGAAATGGTCTGATAAAGGCTTGATGAGATTGGGTCTAGAGGACAGGTGGTGGGCCGAGGGTAAATCATAAGCTGACTGAAACACTATATTTTAGTTGGTGCCTGTAGGCTGCGTTGGATCAGAAACTGGTTACTGATGATTTAAACCTTTTCATTAATTTATGATGCAAACATATCTGGTGTGAGCAGAGTGAAGGGAATAGGAGGAGGTGGATGAAGGAGTGAGTTAAAAGCAAAAAAAAATTTTTTGTGTGTCTGTGGCATCGCAGATCTTGTTTAAATAATACGTGGTCTTAGTTTTTGAATTAAGTTTTTATTTATAGTCGCTGAGGTCAGTAGACTCTTTGGATTTACGCCATTTTCACAGCGGCCCTGAGCACTGCCCTTTGCTCCCGGATGACCTCAGTAAGCCATGGACTAGGGGAGGTGTTCCTTACAGGCTATGTGACTGGAGGCCAGAGTTTGTTCAGAGGGGAGGATAGTGAGGCTCATCTAGAGACTGAGGCAAAATCCTTATGAGCAGGAATTACTTCATTAGAGAACTGAGTAGGTGGATACTCCTCTAAAATGCAGTACTTTAAAGACATTTAAAATACTCCTTTTGGGAACTAAATGTCATGAAAATATGCAGAAAATGTTCAACAGAGAATTCAATATTCAAAGTTGGCTTTGTACAAATTGCATGGACAGAGTTAATTGGGCCACTGAAAGACAAGGGAGGCAATATTTTGGGACACACGCATGTATGCACACACGCACACACATTTGCAGCATCTGGATAAAGGGGGACTTCAATTAAGGGAGAGCACACTTTCACAGGCTTATTGCCTATTCCTTTTTTTTTCAGTAAACCCCACAACCCCCTTTCAAACCAGAATACTGATGAAGGGAAGCACAGCTGCTGGGTTTCTGCACATACAGGCACTATGGAGTGCACATACGCTCACTTGAATATCCACAGATGTACCAAGAGCAGAAGATTAATGAGGGGATCTAGTTTGGAATTGTTAAACACTGATTAACAAACAAAACAACTCTAGGAGATATTTCATTGGTTTCATATGCAGCTCATTGGTTAAATCTGTTAAACTCAATTAAACAATTTCCATATTGGCATACTCACACTGAACAAAGTTGTCCCATACCGTTTTTAAGCATGATTGTCCCACCTCCCCATTCTCTTGCTGGCCTGCACTGTTATGATTTGGTCCTGTTTAGTTGTATTTTCAGACTTTAGAATTATTTTTGTTTTAGTGGTTCTCATTATACCCTGGTGTTTCTCTCTGCCTCTGTGTGTTTCCCTCCGGTTTGATTACCCTCATTGTCTTCACCTGTGTTGTATGTCTCACCTGTGTTTGATTGCCCTTTTATAGTCTCTGGCCCTTTCCGAAAAGTCACAGTTCAGTAAGGAGAGTGGACTTTTCAATGGGGGGTTTCAGTAGACTGCAGTATGGTTTGGATGCATCCTTCCAGGAAATGGGTTAGGGTTATTGTATTTTAACACCCATAATGCTGTGTGAAATTAAATGTAAAATGTCACTTCATGTGTACCTCCAAATGAAAACAAACAAGGATGAAAAAAAAAACGAGGATGGATGCAGCCGGTACGGGTAACGCACTTTCAAATGTTAAGATGTTACACTGTTTACATGCAATGAGAGGTTTTGTATTATTTACTGAGCCATCGTGAATATAACATCTGAGTTGGAGTGTCAATAACATGAGGCGGTCTAATGGGGCCACTTCCACACTGAATGAATCAGGATCAGTTGGAACAAATATCTGCCTACTGTGTGCATCTACTGAACAATAGGTCTTAACAGTATACATCACAGATAGGGACTATCTACTGCCAGATTGTGTAGGCTCTTTGCAATTTGGAAAACTCTGTGTTTCCTTCCTTCTGTGTCTATGTCGGATGTCAGACATCTCCCTATTCGTGTTCTTGTGTGGACTTCCATCTGTCCCTGATAGACACTTTTTGTGTTCTTCTCAGGTTGGATTGTTCGCTGGACTTTTGATGGACTTTGTTTTGTATTTGGACTCTCTGTCGTAAGCTTTTGTTTTTGCCTTTTTGTTTAAATAAATAATTTTTGGTTTCTGCAATTTGGACTAACCGGGCCAGAGCACAGTTACTCATAATGTCGTAATACAACACATGAATGGCTTTATGTAATTATGAAGTGTGCTTAGTTTACTAGACTCTTGGGTCTGCGTCTGCATGGAGAACAATACAGCTATTTTAATGACTTTGTGGCTTATTTTGAGTCATTTTAGTCTGATAAACCCAGAACACTCTGGGATTTCTCCATAATGAAGGCTGTCAATGTTGTGTATCCGTGTACTTGTGCATTAACTGTACTGTGCCAAAGGATATGTACTGTGTTTGAGCATGGATCTTAGCACTCACAATAGTCAAACGAACAGGACTATAGGGCTGAAGTGTGCTTGGGCACGGTACGTATTGCCTGGCGTGAGTGCGCCCTAAATGCTGGTAAAAACTGATAAAGGTCAATTTTTGGGCTTTTTGTGCCTTTTAATTGAGAGGTAGGACAGTGGATAGAGTCAGATATCAGGGAGAGAGAGTAGGAAATGACACGCGGGAAAGGGTCCACAGGCTGGATTCGAGCCTGGGCCGCCCACTTGGAAGGCCATATCCTTCATACATGGGGCGTGCGCACAAACCACTGCGCCACCAGTAAAGGTCTTCTTTTTGGGAAAAAATAAAGTTTAAAAAAAAGACCCCATCCCCCTTTCAATTAGACTAGCTATATGGGCCTGGATCACGATGTGGGCAAAATTGTTAAAAATCTACCTTTAATGAGAAGTGACTGCAGATGCTAAATGCACATGATGGTAGGGACTGACATTCAGCTCATATGCCTACTGATAACTAGCCAGACATAGCCTAAAACAACTCCTAAACCTCAAGTACAAGTCAAGTCTGAAGTCTTTGAGGGCAAGTCTAAGTGGGCTGTTATGAGAACGCTGCCGGATGTTCTCCGGAGAACTCACCTAGAGCCGATAGCAGGGGGAGTGACGTTTATATACTGTGACTGCTGCACAGTGCATAGAGTGTCTGCAAGCGACCACTACTACGAGCTCCGTGCACTTAAATAAACGGCTGCATTATGTTTTCTGTTCGCCAGTATGTTGTTCTTCGCTCATTTGTTGAAATTGTCATTCTGTTGGACCGCACGTATCATTGCTATAAAGGAAAATATTCTCTACATTGTTTTTTTATGTCACGTCTTAACTCAGGAGACCCCCCAACCCCCCTCCTGTCTGACAAGGATAGTCTCCAGCTGTGAGGAGCATATGTGAACAACCAGGTCGGGAGATCTCCATAGTAGTACTCCCAAAATTATCTAGAGATTTTCCAGAGTGTGTTTGTGAAAACAGCTATGTAGTCAGGGGAGGGGGATTTAATGTCAGTATGTACATGACTAAAGTTCCTATACTGCCATCTGGTGGGTAGGTGTGAGGAATGACCACTGAGCAGCTGGATGTGATAGTGATGAAGGCAGAGGCAAAGTATGTTGGAAATCAACTGCTATAATTTATTTGGCATCACAGCATGGCAGAAACACATGATTTGCTGTGGAGAGCGGCTTCCACCAGCACCAACCCCACATAATGCATCAAACAGCCATAAGGCAATACAATATTAACACCAAACTAAACGCCCAACTCCGACGCACACTGCCCCCACATGGTTACCTAAAGTGTCAATACAATATATATACATCCTGTCAAGGGTAGTTCAACAAATATTTATCTATTGCCTTTAAAACAGATGCTTAAATAATGCTTAACAAATCAAAGACATTAACTCAGGTGGATAACGATACACTTATTCACTGTAGAAAATACTACACTGAGAAATCGCCGTTTCAGTATATATAGCCTACAGTATATAACAGGTATTTACACCGTGGTATTATTACGTGTCTATGAAAAACAATCTGGATAAAATGATCCGCATTGTTTTACACACGTATTTCTTATTTTTTTCCTGCTTCCAATGTCATAAACATCCGGTCCAGTAGGTGGCCACAGTAATGTCGTGCCAACAGAAAACTACAGAAGAAGAAGGGGTTGGAGTTCAGTAAATACTGATGATGTCATCGTCTGAAGATGGCTGAAGGGTGAGTGTGAACTCAAAAAGACTTTTCGTTTCAAAATATAACTTTAAAAAGCAGAGAGCACCGACACCGTGTGCATATCGTGTTCCTCATTGCGTCGTATGTCGCTAAATGTTGCGTAATTAGTTTCAACGCTGGACTTCACAACTCATGGCATCACTTCAGGAAGTGGATTTGTTTACCAAAACATAGCCCTGCTAGCGTTAGCATAGCCATGGTGACTATAAGCTTGAACAACGCATTACAAAAACAGTCTCCATACGTGTTTTTAACATTTGTTTCTTACTTTCGACTATAGCATCGCATTATTCTTCTGTTTCAACGAATTATCTTAAATGTCTGTGTTAGCTGATGTTAACATGTTAAGGCTCTGTGTGTGTTTGGTTAGTCGGAGATGCATTGAAAGTAAGTCTGAAGTTCAGATAAAGGGACTATCTATTATTATTTTGAGCGTTTCATAGGGTACAACGGACTTGCATTGCGGTTTTGCATTATATATATACAGCACACATAATGGTTTATAGTGGTAGATAACAGTCTACAATGCATTTCTCAGAGAAGGCTGGTGGGGAGGATGGCTGCAGCAGAGCTACCAGGCCGTCAGAGACAAGGTAACCCACAAGAGGAAGTCATCAAGCCCCAATTGAGAACCACCAAAACGTGGTTGAATAGCATTTTCAAACAAAGATGAAACTCTTCTCATTATCTTTAAGCAGGACCAGACTGTGAAGGCAGTAACTGTTCAATTTGCAATACATTTCTTGTAAGACAATTTAAAACAAATAGTGTTGTAAGAGAGTGCTTATTAATTCTCATAAACCCTCTGTATGTATTTCTGGTGTAAGCTGTATAGAGCTGTCTTCTTTTGGCATTTGTTTTTTTCATATTTTGTGAAATGCCTGTAAAATGGACAACTCAAAGGAGAAAATGACGTTAACCTGAAATTTGAACCCTTTTTATTTGCTCTTTTTTTGTAGTCATCTGAGGCCTTAGAGTTCATTAAGCGAGACCTCACAGAGTTCTCTACTGTAGTGCAACATGACACCACCTGCTCAATTGTTGCTACAGCCACTGCTGTCAGAAACAAGCTTGCGGTAGGTTCCAGTCTCACCTTGTTAATAGTTTATTTATTATTATTTTACATGTGTTCAGATTTTCGCTGATCCATGTCATATGCGCATCTTACAAGGTTATTAGTAGTAAAACTCTATTATTACTTGTCTACTTGAACTACTCTCCAGGTGGAAGGTTCCTCTGAGACCACAGAAAAGGTAAAGAAGAGCCTCTCTAGTTTCTTAGGAGTAATATCAGACACGCTTGCTCCATCTCCTGACAAAACCATCGACTGTGATGTGATTACATTGGTGGCAACGCCAGCCGGAACCACAGAGGTCTATGACAGTTGTAAGGTGGGCAGAGGTTTACTTACTTACTTGTAGCTCATTTCTCATTACACATGAAAACAAAGCAGCCTCAGTCAAGCATTTATTTTTCCTGCAGGCACGTCTCTACTGTTTGCAAGCGGACCCTGCTACATACTGCAATGAACCTGATGGTAAGGTTCTATGTTGACATAGTGAAAGGCCTCCACCAGAGTGTTAGTTAGGCATTAGTTATACTGTGTTTGTGGTAACACGCATGCTATAAATCTAGTGCATTTCACTGTAGATATTCAAACGTTATACAATTTTCTTTAAATTACTTGTACATTACAACCCGTGCGTGTGTGTGTGTGTGTGCGTGTGTGTGTGTGTGATTTAAAATGCAATAACTGTAGGAGCCATTTTCTAGTTATTTGTTTGTTATTTTTGTTTTGATTGTCACTGATTCCCAACTGCACATTGCAATTATTGCCTGCGTACGATCTCACTGGATTGGTGCATCAGTGGCCGTTTTATGCAGTTAGTTTGTAAATTGATCTTAATTTGTTTTTTCATGACAAATTGCCACCGCAAACTGTGAGGTGTTTTTAGGATTATGGATGGAGATGGATTATATATGTTCTGTAATTATTCACTGATACTCTTGTTTTGACATGTTATAGGGTACTTAAATGAATAGTTATTTTGTGCAGGTCCTCCAGAGAAATTTGAAAACTGGCTTTCTACCTTCAGTTTGGAAGATAATCAGGGAGAAATCTCAGACCTTCTGGTCAACAGTCCCTCTATACGAGCCCTCTACACTAAAATGGTATATATTACTTCCTGTCAAGTCCTATTCTTTAAATAAACAGTTGTTTTGAACTTACAGTATACAGTTTATCACATTGATTGATTTTTTTTTTTTTTTTTGTCCAAAGGAACTTGCAATAAATATCCTATTTTTTATTATCAAGATGAGAAGTGTGTTGAATCAGATAAGGACAGTTTTTGTATTCACAGGTGCCAGCAGCTGTAGCCCATTCGGAATTCTGGCAGAGATATTTCTACAAAGTCTTCCAGCTGGACCAGGTAATAATGCCTTCTATTAACATCAACTTATTATAGGATATGAATTATTTTTATATATATATATATATTGTTCATCATTTATGGTTGACAGTCATGAACAAATCCATGATAGTGTAAAGGAATGTATTTGGGGTAAAATATGAAAAGCAATTTTAACCAATCAACTGATTGCTAAATCAGTCTTCAGTGATAAATTATTAGTATCTGTAAGTAGTAAGTAATTCTAATTGGGAAACCGGAGAAGTAACCCTGACAAAAAAGGGGTTCTTGAATCGATCTCAAAGGGTAAGACAAGACCCTTATTTTTCTAAACCATAAAGGTGTTAGTTTTCTAGTAGCTTCCCTTGATTTTCTAAGCATTAAAAAAATGTATAATACATGAATTGTGTCTTATTTGTAATGAACTTTGCTGAAAATATAAAAGATATCCACATTGAAATTCTTACTGTATTGCAAAAAAGTCCCTTTCATTGTCTTTTAAGGAGGAAGCAAGGAGATTGGCATTAAAGCAGAGGGCAGAACAGACTTCTCACACAGAGACCCTGGGCTGGGAGGAGGAGGAAGAGGGTAGGCTATCTTTAGCTTTATGTATGGTTGATTTGTACATGTAATTCAAAACCTGTGACTTACTCTGCCATTCTGTTGTCCGGCATTTTCTGTCAGATGACTTTCTTGGTGCAACGTCATCATCACAGCTCAGCTTTACAACCAAGTTGGACAACGACTCAATGGACCTGCCCCGACCCTCGACAACTCTTCCAGGAACAACTCTGCCTAGCCCCATCTTTTCTCCCTGCGAAGAGCACGATGTCACTTACTCAGTTAGCAGCGATAGTATCAGCCAGCCAACACAAGTGGAAGTGCAGACAGAGCCAGTTGCAACAGAGCTGGCCAAGAAACTAACAGAAGCTAGCTTGGAAGATGTTGAAGTCAAGACACAAGAAAAGCAGAGGCCTATACAGAGGGACTTACCTCTTGAGGCCCAAGAAGAGGCTGTCACCCTGCCAGAGGTCACTGTTGATGAGACATCTCAGAGGACGCCTGCCTCCATCTCCAAACCAGTAGCAGCAAAGGAGGAAGGGCCACAGGACCTGAGAGTGTTTGAGCTTAATTCTGACAGTGGGAAATCTACACCATCTAACAATGGCAAGAAAGGTATGAAATACCGGTATGTGTTTTTCAGTTGGCAGTGAGATAGTCTGATTTAAGGAGTGACTGAAACAGGTAAAGTTTAGTATTTTGGTTATGAGTTTTCAACTAAATGCCTTAGCAGAAGCAGCAGAGTCAAACAAAGGGGCAAAGATAGTTAAAATGTGTCTATCACCCTTCAGGGTCAAGCACAGATGTGAGTGAGGACTGGGAGAAAGATTTCGACTTGGATATGACAGAAGAAGAAGTCCAGCTGGCACTCTCTAAAATAGAAGCATCTGGAGAGGTAAGTGTGAAGTTCAACTTGTGACATTTAGTGTAATGTTAAATGAAAATGTGAAAAATCTAATAAATTTCATCAACTATTTTGCTATTCTAATAGCTGGATGAAGACTGGGAGAACTGGGACTGAGCGCCACTGCGATAGAAATTACCATGCTTTCTGTGTTTTAACACTCTGTCCATACTGTCACAAAGTTATGGTTGTCAGTTGGATATTTTTCTACCAGGTTTGGACCATGGTAAACTTGTAAAAAAGACAACTGGAACAACTGGAAGTCAAAGGCAATTAGCATTTGATTGTTAACTTAACTGTTGGTGAAGTGCAGATGGTCATTGTCTATTTTTTTGAGAAACTTCAGGCTCAGAGAGTGAAAGAGACTAGTAATAGAACCAGGTTGTAATCACCCTAAAGACACACGGTGACAAGAATGTGAAAGGTTCCACAGCAGCATGGCTGTTCTCCTTTTTTCTTTGCTACATTAAATTAATCGTGTAAGTTGCAAGTACATTTCAAGTTTGGCAATGTCTTGCAGCAGCAAAAAAACAAATTGTAGTGCTGTGTCCCCTTTCGAAGATGTTGGGCCAATGACTTTTGAATTAATGATACATGTATTTAATTCCAGTGCCCCTGTGAGTATTTCCTCCTCATGATGAAAGAGAATCTTCAAAAACAAAAACTATTTTGCCTTCATTCTCAGAGCACCTTTAATCTTTGATGAACTTCCGATTCTAGATATATGGCCTTAAAAACACACAGTAATGCTTTTGAGATGTTTTTGTCACAAGTTAATCCCCTGTTACTCAAACTGTATGTGTCATTATCAGTTCTTTCCCCTCAATTGTCTTATCATATTCATTTGATTATGAGCTTGTCACAGGCTGCATTTAACTTGCTGTCATTTATAAGTGTTTCACTCCTTTTGAGTTGTTGATCAGTTTGTCTTATTTGGGTGGATGGAATTCACTAATTATTATTATTGTATGTTAAGAAATAAATAATTTTTGAATTTATACACAGACTTCAAACAGGTCCAGCTGTCATGGTACTGGATTTTTTTTTCTTAAATGTAGGTTGGAATCTCTTGGTATTTACATTTATTGGAAAATACAAAATATCTATTAAGTTTGATTTTCTTTGCCAACCTATGCTTTGGGACAAAATAGTTTAGCTGGCACTGTGCCAAGTAGAACAATGTGCAACGTTCACTTGCCATGCTATTCTGATTCACATTTTATCATCTGTAATGTCACTAAGAAAATATAGAGATACAGTCAGACTGCAGATGTAATATTTATACTTAAATCCTTGCTTATTATTGTTTAATGTGCTTTGGATTGCTTTCTGTGCAATAACATGCAAAACATTGGGCAGATGGTATTATTGAGTTATATGTGTTTTGTAAAGACATTGGCTGTTCTTCAAGTTTATGTGTTCTGACAATGTGTTGCATGTCTATAATCCTCAGCTGTGTATTTTCCATTGAGATACACACTTTGAACTACCAGTAATCAAAGCTGTTCTAAACAACTGTTTTAAAAACTGTCAAGTTCTTTTTTTTTAAGTTGAGTATTTCACTATGTATTTCAAATAATCATTGTCATTAAAGGATTTGTGGCAAAAAGGTGAAGAGTTGTGCATTTAAAAGTCACCCAATATTGCCATTTAGCTTCTTAAAAAAAAAAAAAAATTGACAAATCTGTTTAAACCACATCAGGATTCAGCACACTGTGTTGGTGGAGTATTGAGTATCTCTAACTACAGAGTAAGCAATGCACCGTACATCTTCACACATACCAAAACTATTTGTTCAAGTTGCCACCAAGTGTGTCATCACCAATTAAGTTATTTATCTTCCGTGTAAAAACATCAAGTCACAAAGTCAAGGAGTTTTATTTAAAATATATATTTTTTAAATCCAGAGTTGCTGGTACTCTGTGAACCAGCAAACAACGTGAGCCAACCCTATTAGTTTTACTTTAAACTTTCGTCTTCAGAGTATACTACTGCATCCAGAATATTGAAATGAATTTGCAAAATGTGGTTTATCTTTTGTACATATGAGGACTGACGGTTGTATGTATAATGATAATGATAATATTGTAACCTGGACATTTTTGTTTCCTTTCTACCCTCAATATCTAATTAAGTAGTAACTAAGATGTAGAAAAATATAATGGTAGGGGGAACACTGACATTACAAAATAGTTATACCCTTCGTATACCCTTTTGTGTTTTCCTGATAGAATGTTTGGTTAGGTTGGGGAGTGGGTGGCAGGGGATGAATTAACTCCAGTTCCCTTAAGGTTTGCGTTTAAGACAAAGGGGTTCCTCTGGATGCATATTTAGGGGCTATTAGACAGCCCCCCTCCCACTCTGGGTCTTGCACAAAGTCCCGAAACTGATGAAAGATTCTATTGTTTTCTCAGTGGTTGAAAACAAATCTCCCAAAGAGCTAAATGACCTAAGGCCTGTGTTTCTAACTTCAGTAGTAATGAAGTCTTTTGAACAATTGGTGGTGCAGTGATGGCTGATCGAGTCGTTGTTGAAGCTTCGACGCCTGATTAAAAAAATGGTTCATTACTCGAGGCTTCAATGACACAAATGCCCGATTAGGACATCTAGTGGTCAATAAAATGAAGTGCAATCGACACGTGTTATTTAGTGGTTCATGGATTATTTGGGATTTTATTCGCCATGCACATTCCTGATCGACTACACTACATGGTTGTATGGTTTCAAGCTGACACAATAAAATATACAATAAAAATGAACTGATGTTGAAGACAATGTTTCTTATTTGGCACATCTGATATGCTATAGCTCTCCTTAGTATGACATTTTGTGCTATGAATCATATTCTATCCTTAAACAAGTCTAAATAGCCCATATCTTAAAAGATGTTGAATAGTGAGTGTTCAGTAGGCTAGATCTCAAATGTGATCTCATTTCATATGTTTAATTGATGAGCTACATAACTCTCAGCCCTGCCGGGAATCGAACCTTCGCTCCATTGTTGAAAGTCAATGTTTGTAAACTATACTTTTTTAACTACCCAAATCAAACAACAACCAAACAGCACCCTATAACATAGTGTGACTAAACAAAGGAATTATATCTATTAGTGAATTTAAATGTGTGCTCCAAAATTAATACAACAATAGAATACTATTACAGTACTACTACCTGGCCCAGCCTCGGTCTAAACGAGTACCTCTGTCTTAAACTTTTAATCAAACACTAAAAGTCCTAAAGTATGGAGTTTGATCAGTCTCAATATTCATGGATGTACACTGAGGGATTCACAAATGCATTTTGTGATTTATATATGAATGACTCTATTTTTATTTTTAAATGCACACAAATATTATATACACATTAATTTAAAAGTATTTGCAATTTTCATCAAAAACACATTTGGATCTTGTTTTATTTAAATACGAACAATTCAACCTTCACAAACTGTGGTTCAATTAACAAATCAATTTTTTTCAATAGTATATTTTTTTTAACAGGGAAATTGTCTGTGGCCTATCAGATGTCTCCTTCCTAATCAGCCGATCACAGTGGCGTAGATTATAGTAAATTCTCTGGTACACCAGGAACTTCCAGGAAAGGCTGGATGGCAACCAAGGAAGATTGGTGACTGTGGAAAGACAAATGACCTCCAGGAAAGACTATCACGGGCAAGTGAGGCTAGCAACCTCAAAGATACGAAACGGAACGATGAATGGTAAATGGACTTTTCTAGTCTTCCGACTACTCAAAGCGCCTTTACACTGCATGTCACACCTACCCATTTACACCCATTCACACACTGATGGTAGTCGTCGGTATGTAGTATCATCCATCAGAGGTAACTAATCCCATTCATACACCACCGCCTCAGCAGCGGAACAATTCAGGGTTAAGTGTCTTGCCCAAGGACACATCGGACATGTTGCCCAGCGGGGGATCAAACCCTTGACCTTCCAGTTGAGAGACGATGACTCTACCAACTGAGCCACAGCTGGAAGAATACCCCCAGAGTCTACCGAGAGGGGGGGAGGATGAGACAATGGACACAATGGTAACGGCTACGGAAAACACACGGATAACGAGACGGCTCACTCCTAATAAACTTACTTGCTGTGCTTCATGATACTATAACTTCACTGTGCTCAAGATCATATTAAAGAAGCTAAAATAAATATGTCTGCTAAGGTCTCTTATAGTAATAAAAAAATAGAATATTTCCAGATGGTCTGCATTATTACTAACATTAACAGTTTGTCAGTCTGATCAGTGTCCACAGACTGTAAGAATAACAGGCTCGACTTTCTTCTGCTCCCTCTGCTGCAGGGCTGAAATTTAAAATTAATATTTGGAAGAGGCAGAATATTTCTTCATGTACAAGAGTTTCTTACTCTAGTGCCAAGAAGGCGGACTAGCGACAGGGTGGTATTTTTACTTTCAGAATAAAAATCAATCTTTAGATAACTTCATTCCAAAAACTCCTCACGGAAGGACAATGCCACAAAAGGTGGATCAGTGTTCCTGCCTCACCACAGCCATGCCAGCACAAATGTGAGAGGGAATCATCGATTTTCCTTAATCTGGTTGGTGTGATGTAAATCCTATGTCAAATTTTAATTTGAACAATGTTATATCTTACACATTTAGATAAGGCTGTTGTGTTTTTTAAAACAGTCTCCCACTGTACAGCGGTCAGAGATATGCCCAAGTCCCTCTCCCATTGGTGTTTGATGGAGGATAAGCTGTCCAAGGAGGCAGTGGAAAACAAACTATATAGATTAGAAACAAATCTTTTTCCTGAAGCCATCTTCCTCAGTCTATTATCCAATTGTCACCTTTAAGTCCTGTGTAGGTGCTTTTTGAGACAAGAAGCCCCACGATTGATTTTAGTTGTAAGTATGAGAAAAAGTCGACATCTCTTAAGTCAAAATGATTTTTTAATTTGTTAAAAAGGCACCCTTTCACCATCCTTCATTATCTGCCTTAATTGGTTTATTCCTCGAAGTTGCCACGTTTTGTTTTTCAGCGTTCTATCACCAGCTGTTAATAAGGGATTATTCCATAAAGGGCATGATGGTAAAGACAACCCATCAAAGGATAAACACTTCTGCAAGCTTTTTACAACATCACAGGACAACTGAATTAAAGAATTGTCTATTTTAAAGTTGTTTTTTGAGTGAAACCATAAAGCTGATAAAGACACAGACTTGCTATGTTCAGAAATTATATTTTCCTCAATGAATTTCCAACTGCCTGCCTCATTCTTGTATGTGTAGGCCCATAACAAAGGGAATCTGGCATTAAAAGCAAGATAATAAGAGTAAAGTCACAAATCTTTTTGAGGGATTATTGCTAAAAACTGTTCTGTTTGTCCTCGTCTGGGTTGACCTTGACACAGTACGGCACCTTCCTGTTGGTGAAGGGGGTGATACATCTGCCTGTCTCAGTGTCTACTTTGCATAGCATAGAGTACATCCTCTGATAAATAACTGGAAGCACTATTATTGCATTTCTGTAGTTTTCCTGTAGGTGACCATGAAGCAGCCAGACTGAAGCAGCAGGTTGTGACGCTGGACGCCATCATCATGTCTTTACCATGCTGATTCTGAAGAGCACGCCTTCACATAGCAGTCAAAGGTAAACTCATCTCTCATATGATTGGACAGTTTTTATTGTAACTGCTATCAGCATCGTGTTTAAAGAAATGTAAAAGTAATTTTAGTCACATATTCTTAAAATGTAACGAAGACTAGCAACAGCTTTTAACAGATTATAACTCTATGGTTCTGCAAGAAGTCTAGTCCAAGTTTTAAATTGTTTTCTTCCTGTCTTCAATAAAATCATTGTCCAAAAGAAACAGCAGTCCAGACTCTGATTCCAACTCATCAGGTCCTCTCTGACTAAAGGTCATCAGTTAAGGTCCTCTCTGACTAAAGGTCATCAGGCCAAATAGGCTTACTCAAGTTACTTCTGCATATTTCTCATGAAGCAAAATAATCAAACTGAATGCAGTTTCTGCTCACAACGCTGAAATCATGTCTCATTGTTTATGTTTCACAGTTGTACTGTGAGTAGTTAGAGATAAGAAATCAACAGGAGACACTGTCGTTCTTTATCTGCAGCTATAGTATCCTGTTTTACCACATTAACGTCATCATCACACCTCATTATATTGGACCGCCTGCACTCAGCGCTTTTGTGCATAAGAAGATGTTAGGGTTAGAGCCTGAAGCAGAACGCCTGAGTTAACAGACAAAGTTCACAACCAGCTCATGCTACCAGATATCTTTATCTGGGGCTTCTGGCTTTGTCGAACTAGCTTACTTTAAAGAGATTCTGGATATGTTGAACTTGCTTCAGGCATACAACAACTGGCCCAATTTATTGATCAATAACCTAAACAACAGCCCAATACCGCCACCTAGTGTCTAAAGTGGGTTTTTTCTAAACTGAAGGTGTTGATGTGTTTGCGCTTCAGAGATAAAAGTTTCCACGGATAACAAAAACCAGTACAAACCGGTTCTGCTCGTCCCTTTCCTAGGCTCACTGAATACATGAAGAGAGAGGACACTTGGCTTCCATGTATGAGTAGCACATGTCCCAGATTGTATCACTATCAGGTAAAGTGCTGTCTAACTTTAAGTTATAAGAAGGTGGAGTATTACAGAATCATACTAAGTAAGCAACAGTCTTGTCTAACACTGAGTTAATGTAAAATATTAAATTATACAAGCTTCTGATTTCTGCCTCTCAGGTTGATTCTACTCTTTCTGTGGATATCACTTGTTAGCTCACATTCCTGGCTGCTCCTAAGTCAGTGGCAAAAGTTAATTATTTTAACCCTGTTTATGTCGTGATTATGTGAGAATATTTATCATTAGTTTAATTTTCAAACGTTTAATTTCTCAGGCATGCCCATGTTAAAAAGAATCTTCAATAGAAAGTAGCGGGAACACTTTTGTCTTAAAACATAAATTCATAAAACTGATCATATTGTTGGATTTGTTTCTTATTTACAATAGTTATACTGTCTTATTATATATATTTTTCCTCTTAAATAGCTATTCTTTTTTCTTTTTTTTCAGCTTTAAACATAATCTTTATCTTGTGTGGTTTCAAGAAAGAAATAGGAGCAATTGAAGGTCAAAGGATTAAAGAAATTTTAGAAAAAGTTGCAAAATTTGACATGATTAGAGCAGAAGACCATTTAAGCCATTATAGTGAAAAAAAACATGTTTATGCTGGAAATGTCATCATTTGGATTTTAGCACCAAATCAATGAAAGCATTATCATACGACACACTCATCCCATCATGCCTTATTTCACTGTCATATGATGTATCTAACAACATTTTTCAGCATTGATGCTCCTAGGTCTAGCCACACCACATGCAGGTCGCTCTTCTCTCTCTAAATAAAGTATAGAGATCCTGGATGACCTTTTGACTGTCAAAATATGGTGGAAAAGTCAATCCAACATAACCCTCCAGCATTTGGCCTTTCAAACACAGGGCAACATAATGTAAAGAAAAATAGCACTTTAAAATAAATCTGTCACTGAATATTAACTAGGATCTCTGTGTTTTATCTGAGGATGACTATGGTAGCCATCTCACTGTTTACTGTCACAGAGCTCCAAAATTCGATCAGCTCTTCTGGGTGACAAGAGTGTATGGTAGAGAGGATTCTTCATCTGGGAGAGCTGCTGGTGTAAGGTCATTTCTGCCACAGTGGATGAGCAGGTCATCTAGCAAAGGTCCAAGCACAGGTGAAAAAGGGATGAGGTTCCTTCAAACTATGCCACCCCAGCCTAACCACTGTATACACATGTGCAGAATAAGGTTGAAATTACTGGTGTCCTTCTTAGGTTCTGTTGATTGTAAAATCGAAAAGAATACATCACCTTTCTATTAAACCTTTTGTTGCTGTGTGATTCAGTGTGATTTTTTAACAGATTGTTTTAATTTACGCTTGGCCTCTGTGGAAGATGTCAGACCAGCTGATTTTATAAAGTCTTCTTTGCCTAAAACAAAGATACAAAAAACAAGTGATTTACTGTTCCTTTGTCTTAAGTGTTGTAGTGAAACAATGTGGGGGAGATTCATTAACTCCCTGTGGACACTTGTGGGGGAGAGACCCCGCAGATCTGAGAACTACTGAATTGATGAGCTGATGACTCTCACCTGTGTGGGGAGCGCTACTCTTGTTTTGAAGAGGGACATTTGGGTGGCCGGGCTGGGAGAGGAAGGGAGGCAACTGCTGTTGTCTGGGGCTGTGGCTTTGGCACAAAGAAATGTGATGGGGATACGTGTGCTATTACTTTACATACTATATACTACTGTCTTTCAACTGTAGTACTTTCCTGTAGGCCTATGTACTGTATGTTATTTTATTATTTTATTTGTTTTTTACTTGATTTACATTGTGATATTGTTTTTTGTTTACCTGACTGTATATGCGCATTACTCTTCTTGAATAAAGCTAAACAAACAAAAAAACGAGGTTTGATGCGACCTTTCAAATGACGCCATTTCCACACTGAATGAATCAGACGAAGTAGGAACAAATAACTGCCAACTGTGCGCACCTACTGAACAATAGGTACTAAAAGTATACAGCATGGATAGGGACCGTCTACTGCCAGATTGTTTAGGCACTTTGAAATTCGGACGCACCCAATGACTGCATCCAAATATGTGAGACTCTTTGTGTCCTTACAGGTGTGTTTGTGTGTGTGTGTGTGTGTCTGTCTGTCTGTCTGTGTGTGTGTGTGTGTGTGTGTGTCTGTCTGTGTGTGTGGTAGCTAAGCTGACGAGCACCGTTGCTCACAGAGAGACTGTAGGTTTTTTATTTTGGCGTAGGCTACGGCCTACAGTAGCCTGTGTTAAGTTTTGGAACTAAAACCCATGCAAGCTGAAGAATGTCTTGTAACTTCATTGAGCAGAAAGTTACAATATGAATATCTGTTGTGAGAAAGCCCCAGTTATTTTAAGCTCTAAACAAAGGATGACTCAAAAAACTGCTCTTTGAGATTATTTTATTTTGCGTTCCTTGCAGTAAGCAAGTCTCTTTATTTCTGGTTATTATATCAAATGTGCTTTTGTTTTCAAAGAATGCAAAGGGGACTTTCGCCTCATCGTAACAGCTGCTGAAAGAACGACCAACAGGTCAAAATGTTTAATGTTTTAGACATCTACAAATCGTATGTTGTTTTGTGAAGTGGAATACATCTAAAAACATCAGTTTAAGTGACTAACCATCTTTCAGAGAGATGCTCCATCCATTTTTATATCTCTAACTCAGCCAGTGATGAGAAACAGTATTGTTTTCTGAATGCATGTCTTTTAACTCTTCTCTGGCCTGGTGGGTTGGTCGAACAGCTATGATTGGCTGAATTGCCACTCAATAAATCTGACTTGACCAATAGGTTTTCATCAATGACTCCCTTGCTAAAAAGTGTGGGGAATAAAATTACATTTTAAATTACACACCTTAACGTTCAGTTAAAGTGTGGGTGTGGCAACAACCTAGGCTGCTTAAAACGGCAATGCCTTTTAGGGGATGTAGTAGAGGTTTTCACTTTCTCCAGTGGACAATCATGTTTATGAAACATTTCATGTTTTTCCACTTGACTAGCCAGAGCAAACCTGATAACATAGATAAAGAAAACAAAAAGAAACATGTGAAAATACAAACATTCAATCAGACTTCAAATTATAAGCAAAGATAAATAAAAACACAAGGTGTTTCACACAATAAAAAAAAAACCCACACCCTCTTCATCACCAACCACACAGAGAGAGAGAGAGAGAGAGAGAGAGAGAGAGAGAGAGAGAGCAATAGATTACTTTGTAATTAATAAAGAACTCAGTAATAACAAAACTCACTTAAAGCAGGAACGGATGCAATTGAGGAACAATACCATAACATAATAATACAATAACAATACAATGATCTCATGTTCTGTGACGTTTCTATTTCCTCACTGCACTACAACACTTTATCATACATAAAATGTTTTGTCCGATCCAGTTCCGCCTAGCATACTTAATGCTGGTATTCTATTTGTTTGCGACTCCTACAAAATGCCGCGGATGGCAACACCCCCAAATGCCTTTATGTGTTTCTGAAATCATCACTTATGGTCCTCTATACATGTGTGATGGTTTCTACAGATACCCATGTCCTTTGCCTGGATTTTCATGTTTTGGTTGACATGGGACGTTTCTGGGCGAAAAGCTGGTGTGTTTCCCAAAAGTCAATGACAGCACACAGGTGGGTTTCTGAGTTTCCAAGTTTGTTCCCTTTTTTGGGGAAAAATTTAAAGCGGCAGAGGCTTTTTTTTTGTCAGCCACACACTCAATATAACTATTAATTGTGTTGTTGAAACCAACGGCTGTAATGTACAACATAGACACTATGGTTTTGCATTTAATGAACATAAAATATTGATGTTGACATATTATAAACAATCAAATATAGTCAAAACTGTATATCCACAATCCTGAGTGTCTCTCAATAGGCATACGTTGATTAGATCATGTTACAAAGAAAGAAAATTAATATGAAAACTATTAATACTTGTAGTCCTCTTCTTCAAATAGTGTCTAATACAATATACAGCCAGTTAGTGTTGGAGATCCTCCCAATGGAGAGTCATGAATGGTTCAGCTGGATCAAAAGATTGGTTTACAGGAATGACCTTTAAACAGTCTCTTGATTTCATGACTTTTTTAGGTAACATGTTCCTGTCATGTGGCCATCTGTTATGAAAAAAAACCTTAAGTGACCGCTGAGTCCTACAGCGTTGTAGTAACACCAGCTTCTCTGACCTTTTCCCTCCTGTTCAAGCTCATCTGGCTCTCAGCTGTTGGGTCAGTCTTTCGATATTGGGTTCTGGGTGGGGCCATAATGGCAAGTTCATGCTGTTCAGCAAACAGGAGCCTTTCATTTTCCTGGCGGACCCTCATTAATTTGGTGATTCGCTTGCCTATGAGATATATCATCTCACAGATGCACATGAAGATGCACAATGCACTGGATACAACCATAAACAGCATGAAGATCTTTTTCTCTGTTGGACGACTGATGAAGCAATCAACAGTGTTGGGGCATGGGTCAAGTGAACACTTGGATAACCTAAAAGTGAAGAGTAGATCAGCTGTCTTTAAACATTTTTCTTGTAAAGTAAGAGATTTCTTAAATACAATTTGAAAAGTAATGAAACAAGATTTACCTGGGCAAGTCATATCCATGGTATATTCGGTAAAGAATGTAAAGAAACGATGTGTCAAATCCAGCTTTGAAGACTAAACTAAGCAGATAGGTCCACCATAGCCCCCCTCTCTTCTTTCCAGGGTTGACATACAGGTGGGAGCCATGGTGCAGTTCCACATATTTTTTGTCCTTTCCTTCACGGTATTTAACATGAGCCATCACCATCAGTGATGGGCAGGTAACAAAAATCAGCTGCAGTGCCCACAGACGAATGTGGGAGATGGGGAAGATGTGGTCATAGCAGATATTGGTACAGCCAGGCTGTAGAAAGAGGGAAATATATTTTTTATACTTTTCCTCTAATGAGTGTCTCAGATTGATAAAATGATTGCTGCCTTTGTGCCAGAAAAAAAGATATCTTGGAGTTGCTAACACAATTATTAATTTTATATTATAGCTAATTCAATTGAAATTAATAATAATTACAACAATAATTACAAACAATATAGTGCTCCCTGGAGTGAGTGAGGACAGTCATGGTGACTGGTAAAAGGCTACAATGCCTGTAAACCTACAGGCCTTTGTTAGGGGATAGGTTAAGTGTGCATATGTCGATAAAGAAATGGGGAATATTCCGACAGCATTACTTCCTCTTGAAACCCTTAATGAAGCACCAAAATAAAGCATTTTGTTGTTTCTGTGTAATTGTGATTGAGAATTAACTCCTGATAACAATCTATATGTGAAAAGAAAGAAAGCTTTATTGCTTGATACTTAAAGTGAACCTTCAGGCTGAACACTTAGCTCTTAAAAATCTTTGTTCCTCAATCTTACCTGGCGCGTATTACACACAAAGTCCTTGTTCTCGTCACCCCAAACTCTCTGTGCTGCCACCACAAAAACCATGACACGGAAAACAAACACCATGGACAGCCAAATCCTCCCAAATGCAGTTGAGTATTTATTGACTCCACTCAACAGGCTCTCCAGTCCTGACCAGTTCATGCCTGCTGCTCAACTGGTCCAGTAGACGGACACAAATCAATCCTTATAAGAGAGGAAAAAAGAAGTGTTATGTTTCCATATCTCTAAAAGATAGACACATAAAATGATTGTATGAAAATGTTAAACCAGTACATACATCAGGACAGATAACATGTATAAAGATGCACTGTCTGCAGTTATTTTGACTATACTCAAGCTGCTAATGAGATCATAAACAACAAACTGAAGCTGCCCCTGACATTTATTTAACTATTCAAAAATTGTTCCTCAGAAGTATAAATACAACCAAACCCCTCTCTTACTTATGACCGTATAACATAAGCCATGAGATAAGCAGAAAAGGGAAGAGAACAGGAATTATTTATGTTTTTTTTTACTACTGCTGCAAAATGTGTAACCTCGGTCAGTTGATTTAATGACAAAGACTGAAAAAAGCCTGGTTGGCTCATCTTAAGATAACTGAAGTTAATCTGCCCACCATCATTTTTAAAGGACCTCACGTCTGAGGTTTCTTTGATCCATGGGGTACACTTGCCTGATTTGGCTACTGACATCTTGGCTATTACCCTTAACTTTCTAGTCTCAACTGGGAATTGTTGCTGCATACCAAGTAAAAGTCACAGTTCATTCATAGTTTTACACATTGGTTTCTTGAAGCTTCATCTTGAACCCTGGCCAATGTTAATGTGTCCAAATAGAGGATTTATATGTTAAAAGTAAGCTTCAATTCTGGTTTGTATACTGCTTTTAAACAAACACAGTGAAAATCTTGAAATAAGTGTGAAAGTAATGAAGTAAACTAAAAAAACACTTCAATGTCATTCGTCCACTTTAAATGTAACCTCTGAGTTTAGATAAGATACAATAAGATAATACTTTAATGATCCCCAAAGGGGAAATTTGGGCATGGCAGCAGCACAAAGAAAAGTAGAAGTAGGTAATACAATTTAGATTTGAAACAGAATCGATAATATGAATACAAATAAAAATATGAAGTACATATATAAATGGTAAAGTAAAAGACAATTTGGCAGTGTGTGTGTGTTTAAAAAGATTAAGTCTTTGTCATTACAAAATCAAATCTACACAATTGGTGCACTGTTTTGTATTGGACTGCCATGATTCCAATGTGGGGCTGCCATTGTTGAGTCAGAAAAAACAACAAATCTACTGTGCAAATTACTTAAAATAATATAAATTATTTCATCCAAAATGACAACATAGTTGATTACTTGATGAAATTGATGTTGCAATTTGCGTTATGGGCAGCTGTGGCTCAGAGGCAGAAGGGGTTGTCACCCAAAACATGAGGTTTTATACATGTTCAAGTATTCTAGAGCAAGAAACTGAACCTAACATTTCTCCAGAAGGTATAGCCATCAGTTTTAACATGTGTCTGAATGCATTCATTAGATTCTGATAACTATCCTGACAATTTGAAAAGAAGCCTGTACCATCAGTGTGAACTTGTGTGCGAAAGGATGAATGCTGACATGTAGTGTAAAGCGCTTTGAAGGTCAGAAAACTGGAAAAATGCTATGTAAGTGCAGTACAAATGCTATTTATGATGTATTAAAGTTACAAACATTGACACTTTTCAATAAATTAAATCATTAAAATGTTTCAAGTTTGTTTATTTCCAGGTTGACATATTTTATTACATATTTTGTTGAAGATTTATAACAATCAGCTTAACAGATTTAAGTTTTGCTAGGTTCTCATAGAACATGGATTTTGTCTCTGTACTAAACTCATTCTTGACATTATAAAATCCCATTTTGTCATAAGGATAAATGAAATCCATGTGGGAATAACATCGCCATAAACTAGCCTGTACAGGTTGTGCAGCAGTGCTGGATTACACAATGTTAAGAAAAGATTACAACATTTAGATATTAGAAAAATGGATTTGCTAATCTCTGAGGACAGCATTAACGTGCTCAAGCCTCAAATTACTCCAATACAACTTAGTTTACCTTTCATTTGCAGATGTCTGAAATATGGGTTCATAGCATTAATGATGCTTATGGAGATATCACTAAATTTACCTTTAATAAGACTTCAGAAATGGTCCAGTAAATTTCATCTGCACCTACTTTGACTCACAAGACCCTTTTTGATTCTATGTTATTCTTTCCTTAAACTGAAACTATCATTCAAGCCTTATGGGAAATCAAGTGGAGAACAGTTTTAATAAAAAAAAGAAAAAAAAAAGCATTAGTTAAGTTTCCTGCAACACTGAAACCCAACAAACTGTTAAGGTTGAAATGTATGTGGCAACTTAAGAGGGTTACATTCCCCAAGCTTCTCTGTGTACCGAATCTAAACTTCATATGAACATCACATTTTGTTTATTAGGAACTCCATGTTTACATGGATTGCTCTAAATCTTGCCACAGTTAAAATGTTGTATTAGTCATGGCAGAGGAAGTGTATTTCCATTGTGACTTTTAGATGGAATAAATGTAGCTTAACATGTGCTGTAATAATTAAAAACTTGTTCTCACCTTGCTTTAAAGTAAAAAACTGTAACTTTAATCTGTGTTGAATTAAAACATTTGGGCGATTGTTCACCACACTGATTTTAGGATGTGACACAGTAATGTTAAACAAAAATCAAATAAAAAACAACCTTACCTACAGCTGAAACCAAACGCAATAATCAGTACTCGCTTCCAGTTTTAAAGTGTAAGAAAGGAAATGAAAACTAGCTTGAACTTTTCAGCTCTTTTTCTCTCTGTCTCAGCTTACTTGCCCCTCCCTAAGAAATCCTGCCAAACCAGATTCAGCAGCAACTACGTCACACGTTAAACACACACACACACACACACACACACACACACAGACACAGATGTTGCATGCCCTGTCTTGTCTGTGTGCAACAAACAGTAAGACTCCACTCCCCTAAACGCATATAAAAGAACTCCTCATGAATGGGTAATAAAATGAGAAACAACAGAAATGGGAAACAGAGTTTCCATCCAAAAGTGTCTGTATGTGTTTAATTCTGTGTGAGTGTGTGTGTGTGTGTGTGTGTGTGTGTGTGTGTGTGTGTGTGTGTGTGTGTGTGTGTGTGTGTGTGTGTGTTTGTAGAAAAACAAATTAACAGAGAGGTGCCACACCCTCTGTGTTGTAACACAGTGAGAATGCGGAAGAAATGGAAACTAAAAAAAAAACATTTTTATCTTTTGACTTTTATCTCAGAATTATGAGATTAAAGTCAGAATTCTAACTAGAAAAAAAAGTGGAATCAAAAAAATTGAATTCAGACTTTAATCTCAGAAAAATCAGAGCTGATTTTTTTTAGTGGCCCTAACTCTCTTCCATTGAGAACATAGTAATGCAAAAAAAGTATTTAAAATATGAGTTAAATAAATGATGTCTATCCAAGTTAGTAACTACTTGGGAAAGCATATTTTGGGATAAAGTGGCTGCGTGGAGTATAAAAAAAAGGCAGTTTGATGAGGAACATGGAAGAAAAGAATACTAAGAAAATAGTTGGGGTGCGCTGGTGGCGCAGTGGTTAGGGCACGCGTCCCATGTATTGAGACTCTCATCTCAAGCGGTCACGTCATTCCCCGCTCTCTCTCCCTGGTTTCCGACTCTATCCACTGTCCTCTCTCTGCATTAAAGGCACAAAAAGCCCAAAATAAATCTTTAAAAAATAAATAAATAAATAGTTTCACATATGTACAGATATTTACAGGCACAATGCTCAGGAAATTCTGTTGATGTGAAAGAAAGGTGGGAGCTGGAGATGAATGTGGTCATTAAGGATAAAGAGTGGGAGGATGTGTGTGAAGTGGGGCATAAGATAACGAATAGTCCAACTTGGAAAGAATTCAGTTGGAAATTAAGAATGCAATACTTCAAGACTCCGTTTATAATATCAAAATATGACAGAAGTAAGACAAATTTATGCTGGAGGAACTGTAAACAGGTTGGAGATCATACTCACATCTTTTGGGACTGTCCCAAACTGAAATCATTTTGGGAAGGGATTCAAGCAGAAATACGAACCATCCTAGGAGTAGATTTACCGCTTACAGCGTCATATTTCATCATAGGTTTAATACCGGATGGAGCGATGGATAAAGGAAAGGCCCGGTTACTACACATCCTTCTTCTGGTGGAGAGGAAAATGATAACCATATCCTGGCTTAGACCTCTACCTCCCACCCTTCTCCAATGGAGAGAAAGGCTAGAGAGGGTTTACTTGATGAAGAAAATAACAGCGAAACTCCATCTGAAAATGGATTTGTTTGTGGTTCTATGGGCTCCTGTCATTGCTTACCTTAATTTACTGATAGAGTAAGAGACCAGTTTACATAAACTCAATTTATTTAAAAGAAAACATTATGTGTATTTCGTTTGGTTTATTTTGGACTTGTCAGTAGACATATTCATAGAGATGTATGTGAAAGGTTAACAATTGCTTGTGTGTGTATGGACAGATATATCTGATGCCTGCTTTGAAGAAGCAATTTTTTCCCTCTACTTGTCAAGAGTCTCCTCTTTGTGCGGATGAAGGTGTTGCCATGAGTTTTATTTGTGTTTTATTTATTTTTTTATATGTTTGCCGAACTGTAAATAATTCTTACCATGTTTCACCAACTGAGATATGTAAATATAAATGTGTAAAATATTGAATACAATAACTGTTTGAATAAAGAATGTTCAAAAAAAAAAAAAAAAAAGGCAGTTTGAAGTTATACAATATGCAAGACCATATAAAGTGCACCTGCAATGTAAAGTTTATGAATGGTTCATTAGCTTCATCAATGTAATTGAACTAGAGTAAAACAAATTAAGATAAAAACAATAGTGATAAGAAATACAAACATTTGAGAAAATGTGTATAGTGAAACCTTGCAACAATGCTTAATGCTGTATAGTTTGTACAAGACAATGCTGTCAGGCTTGCAGGCTAACGGCTTCAGGCTAAGATAAACATCACATGGTTGCCTTTAGTGGTAAATCATGTAGTCAGACACAATTGAGGCAAATAATGAAAAGTTGGGCTGCAAACCTCCTACATTGAAAAAATAAAAACCATTAAAATTAAAATGTTGTAGTCTTGCAATTAAATGTCAACAGTCTGATTTTATGCAGCTTTAAACAAACAAACATAAAAAGTATTTTCATGTCATTGCAGGATGACTGGCATTTTGACTGATGGAGACCAACCCATTACAAGGCAACATCCATGCACATATGTGACTGTGTCTTCCCCCAGAACAATAACAGCATCATCATTAAATATGCCGATGACACGTCCATCCTTGACCTCATCAGAGGAAGGGATGAGTCCTCTTACAGGGAGCTGGTCCATAAAGTCACTGTCTATGGAGAGCACAACAACTTTGTTCTCAACATAGACAAGGCAAAGGAGTTAATTCTGGATTTCAGGAGGAAAGCCCCCCTCTGCAGCCTCTCACCATCAAGGGAGCTGTGGTGTGCGCTGGCTGACAGCTACAAGCTCCTTGGTCTTCACATCACGGAAAACTTGAGCTGGGCCCAAAACACTGCTAAAACAGTGAAGAAAGCACAGCAGCTATACTTCCTCAGGCTGCTGAAGAAAACTGTACTTAGACATCAGCCCCTCAACCAGGCCTACAGAGGACTCGTTGAAAGCCTCCTCACCAGTGAGAAACACCACACTGGCTGAGAGGAAATCGCTTCAACGGGTCATCAAGACTGCAAAGAGAATCAATGGCTCCAACCCCTCCTCCATGGACACACTGTACACACAATGCTGCAGGAGAAAAGCACAGAGCATCCCCAGGGACAAACAGCACCCAGCTCGTGCTCTGTTCAGGTGGAAGAACTCGGGCTATTACCACCAATAAACTGGAGAGTGGATAAATGAGGTTACAAACTGAATGCAACTTGTGTGTGCTAGGGCAGAATAACAAAAAGGAAAAACTGCAGCGTGAACCTAATAAAAACTGGATGTCTGACAATTTCTTTGCAGATCACATCCATGATAGTAGGTCTGCTAAAAAAAACAAACATTTGGACCTTATTCAATTATTTGGTCTCTCCAATGTCAGAACAAAAAAAAGAAGAATTCTAACCTATTTTTTCTAGAAGATAATTTAAATGTGTCTTCTGCCTTATACTGTAAAGCTCTGTGAGGCCCCATTTTATCTTCAAGGAGCATATAGTGCTGTATTACTCCTCTAGAACATGCAGGCTTGCTTGTGTACAACCATACATTCTCTAAAAGGAAGTAGAGCCTTTAATTATCAGGTCCCACAGTTGACATCAACTACCAGTAGCCTACACTCTCTCGACTTTTAAGAGTAGGCTTTAACATTTCCTTTTTGATAAAGCTAGGGTTAGCTCAGGCTTGGTCCAGTCCCCCGGGATGCTGCTAGGCTTTGACTCCTAGGGGAAGTAACAACTCTAATCATCAGCGTTTTAGCATAGCATTTTTATGAACTGGTTTTATACAAATAAAACACATTCAACCTCTCGTGTGTTCCAAAAAACATCAAGAGATGGTTAATAGCGTCATTTGTTATTGCAAACCTGAGGCAATAAGGCACTTGTGTTAAAGAATGAATGTCCAACTGTATTTATTAAAATACCCTACATTGTATACTACTGTTTTATCCTGCTTGCCAACTCTCTCTTTGTCATGCATTTCAAAACTGTTTTTGACCCATTCTTGCATGAACAATATGAACTTTTTTTTTTTTACAGGGCCTGTAACTTGTCAAGTGCAAATGAGAGGTATATGCCTACATAAAGGCCTAACAAAGTGGACCTTATCAAATGTAATTAAATCTATTTTCTCCAAAGCGACAGCAACATACATCATTACAACACTAATCCATTCATACACCGCCACTGAAACAGCGGGATTGCCCAAGGACATCAGACATGTTGCTGAGCTGGGGATTGAACCCTCGACCTTCCGGCTGTGATTGTAAATCAATCCAAATATCTATACAAACCAACACTAGCTTGTCACCATTTAAACATCCCTTTGAACAACCTCACAGGTTTTTACAAAGTCACACTTTGACAAAAGTAGATCAGATTGCATTTGATGCCCCTAACAATATGGGCAATGCTGCTAAAGGAAGGAGGGAGCGATACAGCGATGCTTTGTGTCAAGGAACATTTGTGGGGTTTTTTCTGGAGTTATTCATGTAGTGATGCTTTAGAAATAAAATGAATGCAGCAATTGTGCCTTTGTATTTTAGCAACAAACCTGTCGTTTGAGTTTATAAATGACATTATTATGTGTGTTCCCTGGCATCCTTGCTGATATGAACTCTGCGTCTCCTCTCTATCTGGACGCAGACTCGTGAACTCGTAGGCCTCCTGTTATGTTACCTAGGTGCTCGCTGCCCGTTGTTAACCATAACCTTCAAAATGGCGAATCTTTGACGTCAATGCTGATGCACACGACTACACAGGAAGTCCAAATGATTCGTCTACAAATCAAAACGGTCTTATTTTTCACACTAATGTTTTTGGTATTTTTCAGTTTTATTTTGAAGGCTTGTGGCCGGAAGTTACAACGTTTTTAGTTAATACAGTCACTTGACATATCTGTCCAACAACATGTCACATTTGTGGAGTCTTATCTGTCATTAGAATCGTCTGGGTTTTTCGTGAAGCACTGCTATCTGTGAGTTTTACCTACGCCAGTTGTTTTGTGTATGTAATATGTAATATTTTAGTAATATGTTGCCTTTGTTGACTAAAAGCCATTCTGCTCGCTGTCATTTGACTTATATGAAAACCGGCAAATCCTTCACTGTAGGTGTAAGTATAAGCCTGATTTCTGGGAACATGGTGGAAGATGGACCTGTTATTAAGCTTTCAATGCTGGATGGCGTTATAAATGTGATACTCTAGTGATTGTGTTTCTCTTAGAAAATAATGTAGTCATTTTGATATATTGCAATACGTTTTGTTGCGAAAGCTGACGTTGTTATGTAGTGATGTATTTGTAAAATAAATACCAGTGACGTTAATCTAGTTGGCTGATGGTATAGTAAGTTAACTTTCCTCTTACAGTAGTTATCCTCAACACAGCCGGGCGTTTCTTTGACTGTCAGGAAAATTACAATTTGTTTGCGCACGCTTTACAGGTTTATCTTAATATTCGTCGATACCGTTATCTATTTTTATTTGTTAGTTTTTAATCAGTCAAACAGGTGCATATTTAGATCTTTAAACATTGCGTTAGCGTTACAATAAGCTGACTTGATACCGTATTTTAGTGTGAGCTCTCGACCTGACTTGTCTGTAAAAACAAGCTGCTTGTTGGACTTCAGGCTGCTGACGTCACGTAACATTCAGTGTTTTCACTCAGCAGCAGGTTAGCAGAAAGCTAGCGGGCCGTTGTCAGCCAGGACCCACAAGAGCAGAATCATCATCAATGGTGTGTCTACAACCAAGAGCCGACACATTCTCCTGTGTACGCTCAATGAACTATCTCCTCAGCTTTTATCATAGTAAGTTTATCACCGCTACTGTTTGCAAAAGAGTTACATTTGAAGATACAAATCGAGCATGAAATATATTAAAATTGTTTTTGTGTTTTTTTTTTCAGGCTGCACATGTATGGCGTTTGCGAAGCTTGGAGGGGAGTTTTGCCAAGCCCAGCACCTGCTGTTTATTGTGGACAAGTGAACAGGAGACTCAAGATTGGGCAAACGCAGCCATTTACACAAACAGGTGTGTGGTGTTTTAATTCTAGAATAGCACTTAATGGTTACACTGCTATATGTCACATACTTTTCTCTCTGTCATTACAGGTCATTACTGCCATCCTGTTCAACCCATATGAAGACAGACAAGCCAACCTTCAGCCTGTTCACTGTTCAGGGGAAGAGAGGAGGCCTTGGTTTGATCCTAGAAGTTTCCTGAAGCTCCTACCCTTTCTTAGTTTTGCATTCTTCTTTAAATCTGATTCAAACTGGTCTTCTCTTAATATTTTGTTTGTTTTCAAAGCAAATTTTAGTTTTCTTTATTTGCCAAAACAAACATAAGAAATAGTTTCCACACAAGACAATTCTACAGTCTTTTTATTGTCACTAAAATAATTGAACATTTACATACTTACATTAAATGTAGCAGATGATAAGTTATTAGGTTTTCTTTTGCATTTTCATACAATCAGTAATCCCTTAGATTCATTGGAGACCTGTCTGTAACTTCATTCTGTGAAGCACAGTTCTTTTGTGTAGTATTTTTATTCCTTTATTAACAAAATTCTTTAGGTCTTTATAATGAACCGCCCAGCTCCAGTGGAGATCTGTTATGACTGTCTGAGGTTCCTCATTACGCACAATCCCACTAATGCACAACTGGGGAGGTTTATAGAGGTAGCATGCATTAAAATTTGTATCTTTCCTTTATTGTTTTTTTTTATTATTACTAGAGAAAGCCACAATGACATCCTGTGTTTAAAAGTGTGTTTTATTGTGTAGGATCTGAAGGCATATGGTGTCAACACACTTGTGAGAGTGTGTGCTGCAACATATGACAAGACACCTGTGGAACAAGAAGGCATAAACGTCCTGGTAGGTACATAGATACCCACCAGATTTGGGCTTTTGACTTTATTTTTTTTTTATAGTAAGAAATTGGGAAAAGCAGCACCTGACACATGCCACAACATGTGGAAGTGCCAGTTCGGGAGCAGCAGCGTGCCGCAGTAATGCCCCTGCTCCCGCCAATCTTCCACCACAGATAAAGTCACCACAGTGATAGCCTTCAATAGAACTTAAAGTGAAACTTTTTAAGGTGTAAACAATATGCACTATGCAGTCCAATATCTACACCAGTTATAAATATGCCGGTTGACGGCAACATATTAACCGTACAAAGTAGCCCATTTCTTCAAGGCGGAGGTTTGTACAAGTACTTTTACGCATCATATTGACCTACTAGTGCGATCACACTTTCTTCTATCAATTACTCTGACTGGCTGCCGTGGCTAGGCTAACCTTGTTAGCTGGGATTAGCTCTGCTACGAGCTTTGTCATCATGGAGATACCAGACAATTAAATGTTCAATATAGCCTACATGAAAAGGGGACATTATAAAGTCTTAAATCATTGAATATGTTAAATATGAGTGGCACATGGCGCTGGCTGGCAGGCCACTGGCACCTCCATGTGTCGTGGCATGTGTCAAATGGTGCTTTTTGATCTCAGCTCTGAGTAGGTTCACACAGTGTTCAGCGTGTGCACCACAACTTAAAAAAGTCAACATTAATAGCTCCCCGATACTACTTTACATCTTAAAATCACTTAGCAGATGCTTTTAGCCAAAGTTCTTGAGAGTTCTAATCAGCATCAAAACAACCCTAAACCATTCTAAATAACAGCATCAAAATCATCCTAAATAACATAATTTGTCATTTTTAAACTAAAACCATCATCATTGTCATCATTATTATCATTAAGTGGGTAGGTGTTCATGAAAGAACTAGGTCTTTAGTTTTTCTTTATAGGTGCAAAGGGACTCTTCAGATCGGATGGAATTTAGTAGTTTGTTCCATCAAAGGGGGGTGACAGGAAAAGAGTCTAGTTAGGGCCTTGTTGTTTTATTGGCAGAGCATAGTGGATGGGAGGGAGGGTAGACCTAGATGGTAGAGTTTAGGTAAGGAGGAGCCGTTTTTGTTTCTGTTTTCTAATCGAGCAGCAGGGTTATGGTGCATGTAGGACAACCTGCCAATAGGGAGTTGCTGATCTTCCTGATGTTGTGCAAGGCAAATTGACATGACTGGGCAATCAAACCCCTTTGAACCTTAAATGTTTGCTGGTCATCAGTAATGACACTGAGGTTCCGGTCATACTTTGTGGGCATGAGTTTGGTTGTACCAAGGTGGATATTAATCTGTTGTTGCAAAGAGGAACTTGCTGGGATGACCAGGAGATCAGTATTTGAGAGGTTTCATCCATTTAGAGATATCATCAAGGCAGGTGGAAATTCTTGCTGAGACTGTAACGTCATCTGGTGGGAATGACAGCAAGAGCTGGGTGTCATCAGCATAGTAGTGGTATGAAAAGCCATGAGAGCGGATTATTGCACCAAGTGAGGTGGTGTGTATGGAGAAGAGAAGGGGACCCGAGCACTGACCCTTGAGGTACCCCTGGGGATAAATAGTGTGCTTTGGACCCTTCTAAGACACTCTAAAAGATCTCCCTAAGAGGTAGAGCACGAACCATCAGAGAGCAGATTCCTGAGATGCCAAGTTCAGAGAGTGTGGGAAAAAAGGATTTGATGGTTAACTGTCAAAAGCAGTAGACAGGTCTAGCCTTTTCGCTGTCTTTAAAAGGTCTCCACGGCACAACTTCGTCAGTAACTAAAAGACAAAGGAAATTAAGGGATGCCTCTTAAAGGCAAGAGTAATTTGTGTTGGAAGAGTTTTTCCAAATAACATCCTACAGTGGTATTCTATTGAGTTATTTTACTTTCGTTGCTTAATAAATATTTTGCCCAGCATGCTTTTGTATTTCAAACACAGTAAGAATTTGAATGTTTACAATGAAAAAAATCTTATTTAAATAAAAATGAAATTGACTACCACTGAGTAACACAACAAACAGTGCCTCTTTTAAATCAAACTTTGAAATTAAACTTTGAAATCTGCATAGAATAATCTCTTTATTTTTCTCTGTGTGATATGGTTTGACGCTACAGGAGAGAAGAGAGCTTAAAGCAATTTCTGCAATTTCTGAAGGCTTTGATAAGTTTAATGATTTATACTAGCTAAAGGCTTTTTGATTTAAAGCTATATACTTTTTATATCATTCAAAATTATCATGGCATTAACGTGCCTTGACTTGCATGTTAAGTGAAAATATAAAGGGAGTTTACTGGCTTATTGTCTTTAGTTCTAAATAAGAGACTGTGTGCATGCACACATAATTGTGTGTCCTTTATAGCATGTTACACCAAAAAAAGTTCAAATACAATTTAATGTCTTTTTCAGGATTGGCCTTTTGACGATGGTTCTGCCCCTCCAGACCAGGTGGTTGATGATTGGTTGAACTTGCTGCAAACAAAGTTTAGAGATGAGCCTGGCAGCTGCGTGGCTGTGCATTGTGTAGCTGGACTAGGACGGTAGGTATGCAAAGTGGTATTGATTAAACTGTTAACCAAATTGATACAAAATGTTGTTAAAAGTCAGTTATGCTAGATATGTTTTAATCCAGGTGCTGATATCTGTAAAATATGTTGCATAAACCATACTTTAATGATTAGTTATTGTTATGTCTGTAGTGTCATGTGAAAGATTAAGAGGATTACTGTGCGTCTCCAATCAACCCTTTCTCTGCCATTGCTCATCTTGGTTTTTTGTTATTATTATTATCAAGATTTTTCTGATTTAAGAAACAAGAGACAAGACAATATACAAAGTACAAAACACATGTGGGGATGGCGGTGTAGGGGGTATGTGAAGGTTTCTGGGTGTCTAAAGGTACACAGTAATGTATAAGATGCAACATGAAAATTCACTTCTGTGAAGGATATATAAAGGTATGTCCGAAAGTCACACATGCATTAACAAGCAATAATATAAGGGAGAGCATGAGACATAAGATGTAATTGTTCATTGCAGAAGAACATCAACAGAAGTACACAGCTCTCAGTTCAGACAATTCCTGACAATTACCAGTTCCCATTGCTCTCGGACCCTTATCAAAGTCTTCTTGTAAAACGGCTACTTTTCTAGCCAAGAAGCATACTGGCTTTTGCCCCTTTCACTTGAGAACTATCAACCGTCAAATATCTTTGCCTCTGGCGATTTTTTTTTCTAGCACATAATACATTTATTTTGTCTAAATCTATCAATCAACTTGTCCACTCTACGCTCTGCGACAAACATAGTAGAGTTGTGCAAGTTAAAAGAAGCTAATTTAAAGTTAAATTCACAAACTAGTTGATGGTTCACAATTTAATTTTTTTTAACTGAGTTCAGTCCAAAGAATGAACTAATTCATCTTTAAGCTGCATCGAGCTACAATTTTTTTTCAGTAGAGCCTTTTCTACTTCATCCCTCTTATAATCATTTACTCGCAAGATTTTTTTTCTTAAAAGCATTATTATTGACAGCATTTTTTTGTCCAAAGCAACGTACAACAAGGGTTCGAAATTAACAAGCGCACAATATGGATAGATTTTCCGTTTGGTGAGTAAATTTCACAGGGCTATCTGCATGGCGGGCAAATGTTTATACCCAAAAGTCATGTATTAAAACTATGCTGGGTATTAATAGGGTTTGATGTAGACTGCAGCCAATTTTTCCTGCTCTTCAGCTGTCTGTATGATGGAGAATTGTGCAACGGAACACACCCAACTGTTACTGCAGGATGCTTTTGGAAGCAACCTAACTTTAAGTCAACCTAACTTTAAGGGCGCGATCACACTGGCAATCTGTACCGTGTCATACTTAAGCACAATTGGCCCCCCACTGCGCCATAAATGAAAATATTTAAAGAGATGCGCGGCTGAATCCGCGGCCGAGCCCGCGGCCGCACATCGGAGAACAACACAGAGAACATGTCTGCTACTTTGTGGCTTATATCGAGTCATTTTAGTCAGATACAGCCATGAAACTCTGGATTTCTCCATTATGCAGGCTGTCAGCATTATGTGCCGCTTGTGCTCGTGCATGAAGTGTACCGTGCCGAAGCACACCTCTCCCAAGTGTGCCAAAGACACGGAAGTGTACCGTGCCTGAGCACAGCACGAGGCTGTAACACTGGCCAAACTAACTGGACTTTAGGGTTGCCAGTGTGACTGCGCCCTAAGTCAACCTAACGACAGGCGACAGAGCTGGGGCTGAGGCAGGTTTTAAGCCTCTTGACAAACTGTTACATTTCACCCACCTGTCAATCAGGTCAGCTTCATGCCTTCTCGTGAATAATGCGTAATAAAGCGTGTCAGACCAATTTTGTTTTTTGAACCAGGCTGTAACATGTTAATTTCTGCTGTAAAAACAGACTTTTTTGAATGGGATATGTCCCTGAGTGTAAACAGGAAGTTGCTGCTTGTTTTTAACACTTTCTAAGAATGATTAGCAGGGACCCCAAAAAAGAGCTAAAGAGCTTTGAAAAGTGCCCTGAAGAACAATAACAAACAAGACAACATTTTAGTACAGCAAGAGATTAGAAGAGCGCTTGGTATTCCTTGACATCATCACAGTCGACTTTGTTTGTAAATAAAAAAACAGTATTTAAAAGATTGGAATGTAGGTTGTTATACTCTATACTGGTACCCATTTCTTTGCATTTCTCTGCTCCAACAAATCTGATTTTTAAGGGTTGTTATGAGTTTTTTAAATGGTACAATACTAGCATCAGTTGGATTACTTTGCTTTTTAGCTACAAGATCCCAAGGTGAAGTTCTGCATTAAATTGGTATTAGAAGTGCAACATATTGCATATCTGTGTTTTGGATCAGCCAAAAAAGTTTGCAATAAACCATCTGCTCATCAGCTAGCCATTACTTAAAATGTTCATGTAAACAGCACCACAAATCCAAATTATTTTGCTTTGCTATACTTTCAATAATAATGAGACAAGCAGTTAGATAAATCTGATCTCCTGTTACTAAAACTCTTTTCACACATCAAAAGAAATCTCCTGAGAAACTCCGGAGATTAGGCTATTTGGAGGGGCTTTAGGCTATATGTGAACGCCAACAGCCAAATTGACAGCTGATACTATCCTGATACTATTGCTAGCTAACACTAACTAGCTTATGTTAGCTAATTAGCACTCACTGATGTTTGAATCAGGGCTCCAGACTAACGGCATCCCGTCGTCCCGGGGACAATAGGAAATGTCCCCTGGGACGAAATGCATTTGTCGGCCTATTTCATTGCACTGTAGCCTAAATGACATACTGAACCACAAGCTGACTACAACTTAGCGCATCTTCTACAATTCTATAATTCACTTAGCAGACGCTTTTATCCAAAGCGACGTACATCAGAGAGTAAGTACAACACAAGCAAGGATCTAGAAAAAAGGGAACAATGTCAGTAAGAGCAAACGATCAGCTTTGAGTCCGATTGGACACACAGGTGCTGACAGGCATTGCACAGAGGCAAAGCACAACATTGACGGCAGTTCTTGAGAGCTCTAATCAGTATAGAAACCATCTTATAAGTCATTGTTATCAAACAAAAACAATCGTCACAACCATCATCATCATCAATGATATCGAAACCATCATCATTAACTTAGTAGGTATTCATGAAAGAGCTGGGTCTTTAGCTTTTTCTTAAAGGTGCAGAGGGACTCTGCGGATCGAATGGAGTTTGGAAGTTCATTCCACCACCGGGGGGCAACAGAGGAGAAGAGTCTAGTCAGAGACTTAGGACCCTGTTGTGAAGGTTGGATCAGACGGCTTACATTGGCAGAGCGTAGTGGGTGGGAGGGAGTGTAGACCTGGATGAGAGAGTTAAAGTAAGGAGGAGCCATTTTTGTCGCTGTTTTGTAAGCAAGCAGCAGAGTTTTAAATTTGATGCGAGCAGTAACTGGGAGCCAGTGTAAGGAGATGAACAGCGGAGTGACATGTGCTCTTTTAGGAAGGTTAAAGACCAGTCGTGCTGCTGCATTTTGTATCATTTGCAGAGGTTTGATAGTGCATGTAGGAAGACCTGCCAGTAGAGAGTTGCAATAATCGATGCATGATATCACAAGAACCTGTACCAGGAGCTGTGTAGCATATTCTGACAGGTAAGGTCTGATCTTCCTGATGTCGTACAGGGCAAATCGACATGACTTGAACCTTAAAAGTTAGCTGGTCATCAATCATGACACCCAGGTTCCGGGCAGACTTTGTTGGCATGAGTTTGGTTGTTCCAAGCTGGTTATTGATCTGTGGTTGCATAGAGGGACTGGCTGGGATGACAAGGAGCTCAGTCTTTGAAAGATTGAGTTGAAGGTGCAGTTCATTCATCCATTTAGAGATATCAGGAAGGCATGATGAGATTCTTGCAGAGACCGTAACATCGTCTGGCGGGAATGACAGGAAGAGCTGGGTATCGTCAGCATAGCAGTGGTATGAGAAGCCATGAGAGCGGATTATTGAACCAAGTGAGCTTGTGTATATGGAGAAGAGAAGGGGATCAAGCACTGACCCTTGAGGTACCCCTGTGGATAAGCTGTGCGCTTTGGACACTTCTCCCTTCCACAACACTCTAAAGGATCGCCCAGAGAGGTAGGACACGAACCATCAGAGAGCAGATTCCTGAGATGCCAAGTTCAGAGATCGTGGATAGGAGGATTTGATGGTTGACTGTGTCAAAGGCAGCAGACAGGTCTAGCAGTAATAGAACTGAGGACTGACCCGCAGCTCTGGCAGCTTGTAGTGATTCTGTTACTGACAGTAGTGCAGTTTCAGTAGAGTGGCCCTGCTTAAAGCCTGACTGATTTGGGTCAAACAGATTGTTTCTGGACAGGAACTCAGAGACTTGCTTAAAGACTGTGCGCTCAAGTATTTTTGGCAGAAATGGCAGAAGAGAAACCGGTCTGTAGTTTTCAACCTGGGTTGGGTTTAGTGTGGGTTTTTTGAGCAGAGGGGTGACCCGAGCTGGCTTGAATGCGGTGGGGAACACACCCGTTGACAGAGAGGAGTTGATGATATGCTTAAGTGCAGCATTAAGTGGAGAGGAAATGGTCTGCAGGAGGCTTGATGGTATTGGGTCCAGAGGACAGGTGGTGGGCCGAGAGTCTTGCACAAGCTTAGAGACTTCATCCTCAGTCAGAGAGGAGAATGAGTCGAGTGAGGCACTTTTGGCTGGTGCCTTTGGGCTGAGTTGGTCAGGCTCAGAAAACTGGCTACTGATGGTTGCAACCTTTTCAGTAAAATACGAGGCAAACATGTCTGTTGTGAACAGATCGGAGGGTGGAGGAGGAGGTGGTTGAAGCAGTGAGTTAAAAGCAGAAAACATTTTTCTTGTATCTGTGGCATTGCATATCTTGTTCTGATAATATGTTGTCTTGGCCATTTTCAGGCTGGAGGAGAATGAGACAAGTCTTTGCTTCTAGTCATTGAGGTCAGCGGACTGTTTGGATTTTTGCCATTTTCTCTCTGCTGACCTTAGCCCTGCTCTTTGCTCTCTTATGACTTCCGTGAGCCATGGGCTAGGGTGGGTTTTGCGAGCGGGTTTGGACACCAGAGGGCCGAGCTTGTTTAGAGATGAGGCTAGTGTGGAGCAGAGTGTATCTGTAGCCTCGTCTGTAGAGAGTGCGGTAAAGACCTTTTGGGCAGGCATGGCAGCCATTACCTCGTTAGACAGCTGAGCTGGCTTGAGCAATCGCATGTTTTGGTGGTATGACACCATTTGTGGGTGTGCCTGAGGGAGTTCCGGCAAGGAGATTGTGAATTGAATAAAGAAGTGGTCTGATAGATGCAGAGGGGTGACAGTCAGGTTTGCTGTCGAGCAGTTCCGAGTCAGGATTAAGTCAAGAGTGTTGCCAGCTTTGTGGGTAGGAGGAGTTGGGACTTGCGTGAGGTCAAATGAGGATAGGAGAGCAAGGAAGTCTGTTGCCTGGGCTTGGTCAGTGTGTATATTCAAATTCAGGGATTTCCAGTTCCACAACAAAATCATTCACATTACACCCTGGTGAGTGGTAAATGATAGCCATGTACATTTTAATAGGAGCAGTAACCAAGATTGTGTGATATTCAAATGAGGCGTTGTTCAGTGGGAAGAGTTTATTGAATTTCCAGGTATTAGAAATGAGAATACCTGTACCACCTCCACATCCAACAGAGCGGGGTGTGTGTGAGAACACTGTGTCAACAGAAAGAGCAGCTGGTGTGACTGTATTTTCTGGGCGGATCCAGGTTTCAGTAAGGGCAAGTGCCTGAATGTCTGACATTTGACAGATGTGTCTTTTCCTGTTCCCATGAATGACAGAGATTTCTTTGTAGCACATGTTGCGTTTAGCAGATGACCAGAGAAAATAGGCAAAGCAGTAGTCGTGGATGCCCGGGCTCTGTGGCCACGCTGAAGCGTCAGACTTCGTAGTTTTCAGATCAAAGCTTCAGGCACGCGTCAACTGCCTCTCCTGTTGACGCTCAGAGAATGAAACTTAAGTGCTCAGTCCAAACAAAGCCTGACAACGACCCACTAACAATATCTACTCAAAGCACGTTTCGATTCACCCACCTAGCTGACAAGACCTTCCTAGTTTTCAGATCAGAGCTTGTACTGCTGCAGTTTCGGATTCAGACTCTTATAAACTTGGATTTTCATGAAAATCCCACCCCAGATTTTCAGCTTGCGATCAACGGAGGGTGTGACACGCGTCAACTGCCTCTCCTGTTGATGCTCAGAGAATGAAACTTATGTGCTCAGTCCAAACAAAGCCTGACAACGACCCACTAACAATATCTACTCAAAGCAAGTTTCGATTCACCCACCTAGCTGATAAGACCTTCCTAGTTTTCAGATCAGAGCTTGTTCTAACGCTATATATTTACTATCTATTATTATTTATCTATATTTATTTTATAAATAAGAACATTCTAAGAACATTCTTAAATGTTCCCGCCGCAGTAGCCATAGCTGCACTGCACGGCCATCCTGACAGTAATCAGTTCTGTCCACACTTCTTACCAGTTTCTCCTATTTCCACTGAAGTAAAACTAAAGATTGGCTGATAATATCAACGCTTACTTCCTAGAGTGAGCTACAATGAGCAGCTCAACCAGATAAAAAACCCTCCTCTCCGCTGTGCGGCCACTGGCGTTGAGCCTCTTGCATCTCCCGACTTATTCAAACTCTGATTATTGTAAAATCAGTAATGTTAAATGAATATGAACAGATTTTATTTACAGATGGTTCGTTTTTAGGTCACCCAGAGATGAAAGTGTGGTGCTGATCACGTCGCAAGTTTCAGCGCGACATCACTTCGAAATAGAGTAGCCTGCTGTTGTGCTATATCACCAGCTCTCTTCAGACTTTAACAATGTTATTATAACTGAACATTTCCTTCTTATCCGGAAACGATATCACGCACAGGTTATCCCATCATACAGAGGTCCGCTGGAGGAGCACTAAAATGCTTCCTTGAATTACGCAAGAGATGGCACAGATTCATGGCGCATAAAGAGTCAGTTATAGAGTAAGATTACGATAGTATGGACATGTAGAAGAACAAACTGCCAGACTCATAACAAAAGCCATTTAACTGAGTTTACTTAGCCCAGTTAAAGAACATGGATGTGCACACGGAGCACGGAGCTGATAAGACTGCAGTACGTAAGGAAAAAAGATTCACGTCTGTTCGTTTTGGAAACATTGGATCATTTTATAAAGTCTGGCACCGAAATACTTGAAGTTTGCATTAAAGACACTCTGTGTGTTTGTAACAACATATTCATGTGAGCAGGTTTTATCTGTTTTTTGTTTTTTTATCTGAACCTTAACCTCTCTCTCTCTCTATCATATAATTAATGCATTGATCCCAGGGCAGGTAGAATAACTCCTGTGTCTAGGTTTCTATGACTTTGAAAAGCAATATTAACAAATATATAAGTGAGTAATCTTAAAAACATAAAAAGTCTTATTATTGTTGTTAATATAATTTTGTTTTGGGACGGTTCACAGTCAACTCAGGACGGTTGAAATTGTTTTTTTGGGACAGTTCCGGGACGGTGGTGAAAAAAGTTAGTCTGGAGCCCTGGCTTGAATGATGAGGAATTTTTTTCCCTTCACTTCTCAAACAGCAGCATTATCGACATATGCCTGTATGTTTGTAGACTAACATCCTACAGCGATGTAAGGAGAGGGATTCTCTTCTAAATATCATCACTGAAGTGACACTTTGGCGACCATGTTAACTGTTGACTTTCAGACAAACGCGAACATTTTTGTATTATCATAATGTCAAAATTACTTAAGAGATATGTTTTAATGAAAGCTAAACAAATAGGCTTTCGTTTGGACACGTAACGTACGACAACCAGACTCAGTCGGCTGACAGTCACCAGTTAACATTTTAACTCTTTTAACCGTAACACCGGCACAGACTTTGCCGTTTCTATCGATATAGTGTCCCGTGTGCTGTTAAAAGTATCACAAGTGCCCTAAACTCAAAGTTTATCTTAATATCTTAGTTTTGATATGGTTGTCAGGAGATGTAAACATGTGTCGTTTATAGGAGATGTTAAATTAAAAACCAGCCCTCTGCGCTGGTGATGTCACTGTAAGCTATTAATAAGTAATTTATTTGCCTCTTTTCAATAAAAGTAATTATTGTTTCCTAAGGACATCAAACTTACAAAACAAAGTAGAAATCTTCCTGTGAATAACAAAAGTGTTGTAATCTACAAAATCACATTTTTTTTAAATATGTAAAATATACACAATGTATAACAATAAACAATAGGGGAGCGTGCATTTAGGTACTGTACGTTTTTTTACTGAACACAAATTTGTAGCAGGGTTTATTTTGCTAGGTTTGCAGCCACTACAGTATGCTGCAGGAGAACATTCATTCGGAAAGACCTTTTATTCCGAACGAGATTATGCTGGTTATGGTTGAACGGGTCAATATACATGTACACGCTTGATACAGTCGTTTCTTTCTGGTTGGGGTAAAACTAATCTTGCTATGCATATCTGCCCCTCTCATCGCATCTCTGAAGGTCCTGGAGAGCTGCACTCACCCTCTGTTTATCAGTTCCAGGGCAATTATGTACTCCTGTGTTTGTGGCTAGTAAGAGACGATTTCTTTTTCAATAGTCAAATATGCGAGAGAGGAGGATGAAATCTTCGTTAGAGGGAGAGTGGAAGAGAAATTTATAGAGATGTGCAGAGATAGCAGTGTCTGTTTATAACACGGGCAGAGTCAACTTGCTGGGCGACATTTGCGTGCTTACCAGAAAGTAGACCAAAATTAACAACAAGGCTTGAGTTATGCTTGAAATTAATCTCACTCACGCCCATTGTATTAATTCTTATGAAATACACACTGATTTTTTCTCTGCATCTGGTTGCCTGTTAAATGAACGCTGGCCCATGGAAAACAACCTGCAGTTTGTTTATTCTGTGTTCAGCTTAGAACCATACATAAACCATGTCTAACGGCATAATGCGTTTACATTACATTATTTATTATTTGCATTTGTATTTGCTGATGTTGCTCAGCCATCGTACACTTCCTGGTCCCTGGAAGGCTTGGAAGAGGTGTGCTTTGGCACGGTACAGTTCATGCACGAGCACAAGCTCGAGTACACAAAATGGACAGCCTTCCAATATCAAGAAATCAGTGTTTTGGCTGTATCTTACTCTGACTCAAAATAAGCCACAGTCAGTAAAGTAGATGTCACCTGTCCACAGTGCTGCTACATACCTACTCTGTGTTATTCTCCAAACCATTTTAGCATAGCTTATCTAATACAGACTCTTGAGAAACCAATGTCTATATTCTATTTCAAGACACCCCTTTATGTCTGTTTTTAATGCTTTCTCCGATGGGAACGTAAATTGTAGTCTGAGTCACTAGTGTTTAATCAAGAAGTGATATCTAAGAGGGGGTGTCTGTTTCCTAACCCCATCATTCCTCAGTTTTCCCTCCATTCTACTTGGTCCTCTTAGCAGCAGTGAGTGCTTTGGAATTTTCTTCAATATGGCAGGAAATATAAAATAAGAGCCTTGAAATCAATGGGCCAGACACTTTAAAAACTATATATTTAGGGGACAAGTTCAAGTTCCATAGCATTTACTTCTGTTAGGGCACATTTCCTCTGTATTATTTTTTAGGTTTTCCTTGAAAAATGTACTTGAATAAAGCAAATATCAGGCATACAGAGTAATTTAACACAGACTTAATGTAAGGGTATCAGGAAGTGCTGCAAGGCAACTTTCATAACCTAGCAGAAGTAAGTGTTGGTGAGAAGCTCTCTGAAATTGAGGTTGTGGATGCTGCTATTACAACAATTCTGTTAGTGGCTAACAGGCCCTTATAGTACATTTATCAAGTGTGAGCTTTATAGATGGCTAAATAGCCATAAGACTGTTGCCCAAACAGTGGTTTTGAATTTTTAATCTATCTGTTGTTTTCTTCAGAGCTCCTGTGTTGGTGGCCCTGGCTCTAATAGAGTGTGGGATGGAGTATGAAGATGCTGTGCACTTCATAAGACTGTGGGTATAAAGCACTGATACTAATGTTCTCCATTTCCTAATGTTTTTATGTACAATAAATGGTCTTCTGTTCATGTAATATATTGCAAACCTGTCACTCTTTATTGCCAAATATGTTCTTCTTTTGAGCACAATGTTAATTTTATGTTATCAGGAAGCGTCGTGGAGCATTCAACTCCAAGCAGCTGCTTTACCTGGAAAACTACAAACCTAAACTGTGTCTGCGCTCCAAAGATGCCAACGGACAGACCTGTTCTATTCAGTAGCCAGCTACAGCCCCATGTATCTTTACCGCAGCTTTTTATCTTTGATGTTAAATGGAGAGATAATATGTTTGGAGAAATTATTTTTCTCTAACCTTAAAGTCCTTTTTCAAATCTTCAAAACTCTGTATTTCCACAATTTCCCAAAACTTCGGTTAAAATCTTTAACCTCTGATTTTTTATTGAAAAAATAAATAAATGTATAGTTTTTCCTCTCCTGTGTCTTTACCCCACCTTAATTTGTGGCAATAATTCACAAATAATATATAATTATTATATCTAGGGATCCCATAATTAAACAATCCATAAGTTTGACTGAAATCAATCTTGTTTGGTGGAAAGTTTAAAACCATTATTCCAAAAGTTACTCTCTCAATCCACTTTTACAGGTGCAGCATATTAATGATGTTGATGTTTACAAGCTTTTGAGTTAACACTATGAAATTGGGATCACCAAAAATTCAATGTTTTCTTATAGTTGGCAAGTAATGTTGACATATGACAAGATCTTGTGATGTAAAACTGCAGCTTGATCTTTTTCCTAGCAAGAAAACTACAACTGCTGAATAAATTGCAGCTAGTTTGTGCTTTCAGAGGCTTGCTGGTTTATTGCACATCAATCCAAACAGTGGTTGTGACCTATATTCTGGTTATTACTGATCAGATTTGGTGTCCTGTAGCTAGAATGTAGCTCAGATAATCAATGACTCGAACGAGTTGGAAAATGTACAATATTTAAGACATTAGCTTACAAAAATGAAATGCTTCCAAAAAGTTATTAAATATTTTCAAGTTTAATGCAAATATGTCAAATGCTGTTTTTAACAACTCTGCGATCTACCAAGCATACCCCCTTATTAAAGCCGTAGTTACATGTTCAGCTTCTCAAAAACAAAGTTGTGCTGGCTATAAATATTTGACACGAGGGCCAACATGTTTAAATTCAGTATTTTAATGTACTGTATGTATAAATGCATTAGAAAACAGAGGTAATGGTGTAGGTTCTCCTGTTAGCTGTCAAATAAAATCATCAGTTGGAAAATATGTGGCCCAGTGCTCTATTTCTGCACTTCAGCATACGTAGTGCATAGTGCTAGTATGGAGCTACCTGGTATCAAATGGGCATATTTGCCCTAAATGAACAAAAGATCATTTGTTTAAGAAGGTAATTAAATAAGTTAAATTTACAAGGTAGTAGAAATTAGTTATTATCTACAGCCATGTACCCCGATTATCATCCCTGACCATTGTCATACTTAATTCTGGGAACATCTATTACTTTTTATATTCCCTGTGGAAAATTACTGTGGGGCCTAAATGGTTGCCAATGATATCCTAGTGGCCATATTTTGTCCATCTCTGGCTCTTTATTCATCTAGCTAGCTGCTTAGCTGCTGTGTTTGTCAGATGTTGGAGGTCTTTGTGTTATTCGTTTTCTATAGATTTTATTCTCATTGCCTGTACCTTTGTCAATATGTACTTATTTATTTAATGATTCCATTGTTTTTGTGAAATGTCTGTCTGCTTGAACAAATCTGTCTGCTGTGATAATTAAAGTATTTCGTTCTCTAGTTGCGGCTTGCTGCAATTCTACTTTGTTTGATATGATATGTTGTTGTATTTGTAAGAGGCTTTTAAGCTCAGTGGTTAGACCTTGTGCAGAGGCTATACTGTAGTCCTCACGGCTATCCTCGGTGCAAGTCCAACCTTTAAAGATGTTGCATATCTTCCTTTACTTTGTTCTCCAAATATTTTATATCACTGTCTTCTGCCCTATCTATAAAGGTATAAAATAGTCCCCCCAAAAATGTCAAGCATATTTGCACACAATTATTTAAATTCTGGAATAATTCCAAGTTGAGTCAGGGCCAGGCTGCATGCATAACAGTTCCAGATCACATTGACAATACTTCTTGTTAAAGTGCTATAACATGGCACCTTTCCAAAATGATGATGAGTCTGAGCTGACCTTGGTGAACTCTGTTAGTGTATGTGCCTCTGGCTGTGGTCGTACTGCGCATATGTGGCCATCCTGGTAGGCTGGCAGCATTGCGTGTATCAAATGGATATGATTCAAGGTTGATTGGTTTATTGACTGAACCATAAACCACAGAAGCACATGAACTAACCTTGAACAACCACATGAACACAAACTGACTCAATTCTGACTCCAAGTACCTCAAAAACTGGGTGTTAGGTACTGTATAGAGGAAAATTGGAAACTGTAACTTCTAGTAACTTGTCAGAAGGTGTTTTTGTGTTCAAATGTTTTGTGTGGCAAGTTTACTCATTCACTGTGGGCAGGAGATGGGGATAATTATCTGCCAAATAGAGAGCTCTTTAACCACTGACTTTATTGGTTAAAAATATTTATTACAAATGGAATTATTCAAAAAAGAGGATTTTCTGGCACAAACTTCACCAACTGACAAGGTGCATGAAGAGTGAAAGGCTTAGAAGAGGTCAACAATGCTCCAGCAACACTTGTAGTAAGATCAACTTTATTAACAATTTAGACCGACACGTTTCAGGTCGTGGCCTTCATCAGGGTCATGGATTTTGCAAATGGAATTATGCAAAAATATGTATTTAAAACACATGGACCAGAGTTTGTCAAACATAATGAAGCAGACACAGTTCAAAGTTTTCTAGATATTACGAATTAAGGCTTGAATGTTTATTGAACAAAATCCTACAGCATGGTATGCCATAGTACGTACCATGGTAAACTATGGGGTTTACCATGGGGTAAGGGGTCATTGAGTCTACGCTTCCCCAACCTAACCCTACCCTTACCCTAAATCCAAATTCACACATCCACAACTGGATCACCAATCATGAAATGGATTCTGAATATGGAAGTACATCTTGACTCATGAAGTGGATCATGGATCTGGAAGTGGATTGTGAAGATGGGTGTGGATCACCAATCATGAACTGGATTCTGAATGTGGAAGTAGATCACCAATTCTGAAGTGGATTGTGAATATGGAAGTAGATCATTAATCATGAAGTGGATGATGAAGATGGGTGTGGATCATTAATCATGAAGTGGATGATGAAGATGGGTGTGGATCATGAATCATGAAGTGGATGATGAAGATGGGTGTGGATCACAAATGGGGGGGGTTGACACTGGTGCTGCGGCGATGCTGCGCTCCTATCAAGTTATTCAACAATCAGAAATCACGGAAATCTCGAAATAGCTTCTTCAGGTACTTCCCGATGTCGTAGAGACTCGTAGGTAATACCATTGGAAAGCCTGTGGCCGCAAATGGGGCCACGTCTTGGTTTCGAGTCGAGACGACCTTCCTATCAAAAGTCATTCAACAATCAGACATAACCAGGTGGTTTTCATCCCTTATCCAATTGGAAAGAGTGTAGCCACATTTGCTGGGGTACAACCTACTGCTTCGTTGATGCTACGCTCCTATTAAAAATGACAAATTCACACATCCACATTTCACGTCTCAATTTAACATTTCACCCGCTTCCCGATGTCCTACACACTCAGGGATGGTATTGTTGGAAAGCTTGTAGGCACAAATGGGATAGTGAGACTTAATTTCGATACGACCTTCTCATCAAAATATGTTCAAATTTCAAACTTGAGCAGGGTATCACTCGGGCTATCATCCCTGTTCCCTAACCCTGGACTATTTCCAACTCCATTTTTCATTAACGGTAAAATATTCTGAACAACTGGACAATAATCTGACCATTACTGAAGCAAACTGCATTTTAATATCACCCTGTTGATACTGCACTTTGTATACCTTCCTCATTGTCCTCACCATTTCTTATACTTATTGCTTTATATAATTTTTTTATTTATATTCCTTATCTGATTATTTCTACTTCTATATCATGTATAAGGGCAACTGTAATGACCAAATTTCCTCCTGGACTTAATCAATCATTTCTGTTACAAGAGTTGGATATTTACGATACCATACCATACACTTTATTCTCCCCTTGGGGAAATTTGTCTTGGACTTAAAGTGCTGCCAAACATTCAGTTGTTTCCACTTGAATCAAATAAATAAAAACAACAGAAAAAAACCACATCCACTCAAACAAAAAGGCACATACCAATGCAGAACCACACAACATATATTGCACATCACCCATATTGCATGCTTTGAGTTAGATTGAGAGATAAAGTAACAGAGGTCAGAAAAATATTAAAAAGCATACAGGATCACCATGATGCCACCCACACAGCCTTTTGAAAATGTCGTGTGTGAATGATGACGATGAGTCATCATTAAACATCTGGCTTTAATTCATCACCTGACTGTCCGAGTCCCCTCCTAATGTACGACCCCTGGGTCAAAGTTTACCATCAGGTTTGTTTTTATGAATCACAAACTTTGGACTGGAAATGGTGTACACCAGATATCACTTCAGTATGCGGAAACATAGTCGCAGCTTCTGACATAATCACGGGCACTCCGCTCCTGTAATAGTCTGCCTCCACCTAGTGGTGAAACATGTCCATTTCTCAAACCGCGTCCACCCCCCCCAATAAAACCTCCAACACAGAGTTCTATTTTATTACAAAAAGAGAGTCTGCACCATTTGACAACAACACTACACTGTTGAATTATTAATAATAATGTATTTATTATACATAGATATAATTATATATAACGCAGAACTTATTGGATCATAACTGTAACTGCAGACAAAACTAAAGATTCTGTATCCACATAGATGATTTCCTCCAACTAAAGGAGGAAGAGGAGCAGGAGGAGGAAGAGGAGGAGGTGAAGAGTGGGGAGGAGGAGGAAGAGGAGGAGGTGCAGAGTGGGGAGGAGAGGAGGGGACATCACACAGAGCTTTCACTCAGCATGCTGCTCCTGCTGTGGACCTGCTTCCAACGGAGAACCTGATTGGACAAACCGTCCATCTCTGCGGCGTGAGCCAGTAACTGGGCGATGGAGGAGTTCTGTAACAGAAAATAATTTAACAGTAAAAATAAGGCAGAGGGGGGGCAGATACAGTTTATACAGTGAAGGGGGGTGGGCGATACAGTGTTTTTTATTAATGTGCAAATCTCACTGCTCTGGAATGATGGCAGACTGTCAGGAGGCGGGTACCAAGCGCACTCAAAGGACTGTGACATCATTAACATGAGCGGTGCATTAAGTCCACCAGGAGGCAACTATTTGTTTTCATCGATTGATGTCAGGTTAGGATCATGTTTCAGAGTATATGACAGATGGAAGTCAGGTTAGGATCATGTTTCAGAGTATATGACAGATGGACGTCGGGTTAGGATGAACGGTGTGACTGTGATATCATATTCACCTTTTCATTACTCTGTAAATGTTTTTAACCATCTCAATGTTTGAGTTTCACAGGAAAAGGGAGACCTCTGCTGGACATGTCAGGGAACTGATCTGTTAACCCTTTACTATCTAAAAGCTTTTAATGTATGATGTTTGTTTATGACACGCATGCACGCAAGCACGCATGATGTCATGTTACTGACCAGCTGATCCAGGTGGTCTCTGGCGGTTGGACTGGAGCTGACCGAATTCAGTTTCTCCTCCAGCGTGTTAACGAAGTCCAGCAGCATCGACACCAAGTCCACGACAAACCTGCACACACAGACCATCAGAGACCACCACACACTGGTTCACATCTTGGACAGGTGCTGGATTGGGACATACCATATCCAGCACACTGAAGTTTGGATCTCAATCAGTTTAAAGAAACACCACCCTAGACCATGTGATATGACTGACCCTAAGTAGAATTTGTTTTTTGTTAGATACCTGTGCAGGTGAGCCTGGACAGGCAGGTTGGTGCGAGCCAGCGGCCTCATCAGTCTCTGTCTTAGACTGTTCTGGTCCTTCAGAACGTCCTGCAGGTGACCACAGAATACCTGCAACATGTGGAACCTGCGAGCTGCAGGACAGAAGAGAACACAGAGTCTTGAAGGTTCAGATCTTTGTTCTGACTGATTCATGTTAACGTCTTCATCGTAAATGTCACATTATGATTAAACTTTTACTTTATACATAATTAACCTTTAACGTGTTGTCTCTGATGCTATTCAAACACAGCATTGATGTTTCACGAATCCTCACATTCGGGGGGCGTTATGGTTACCACCTCATGGTAACGTGAACCCCCCCCCGGTAAAGTTTTTTATTTGATGTTTTGTTCGATAAAAATGTTATCTGCAGGTTTGACTGTTCCGGTATGACCTTTAACACTCACTCAGGTGGAAGCTATGTGTCACGTCAGCACTCCTCTTCTCCGTCTGCAGAAGCTCCGCCTCGAGCCGCAGCTGAAACAGGACACATGTTTAGGTCAGACTTAGTTTTCATCATCCTGGTAATAAATTGCAAAGTTTAATGAAGCACTCCGCTCAACTGTCTGAGTGTGACATCAGCAGCTCCACGCCATAGCGAGTGACGTCATTCTTGCACGAGACAACCAACACTTTAAATGATCGATTCAATGTTGTAGCACAGAAAAAGAAAAACGTCTTTTCTTTTACCTCATCCAACTGTCTCTGTATTCTGATTCGCTGTTCAGCCTCATGCAGGTTGGAAGAGAAGGTGGGGCTTAGCTGTGTGGAGGCAGAGTCTATCTCCTCCTGAGGACAGGAAAAAAAAAAGGGAATGATCACTGGGGGTGGCAGGGAGAGGGGTAAAAAAAAGAGGTAAGACGTGATGTAAAAAAGTATATATTAACAAAAGAGAACAACATACTAGAGAACAGGAAACATAATGCAGCAGGTTCATTCGAGTACAAGATCGTAGAGGTTGTGTGCAGACACTTTATGTAGTCACTGTTTATAAACTTCATTCTCTTCCTATTGGCTCCAGGTGAATTCTCCTGATTATATCCTGCTGTGTTCTCACATCAGCTCACTCTGATTTTCTGTAGAATAAATATGAGTAGGCTTGAGGAGAAACATTGTCTGTTTGTGTTCACATATAGCCTAAAGACCCTCCGGGTAGACTAATCTCCAGAGTTTTTCATGAGATTTCTGTATGTGTGAAAAGGGTTAGAGAGAGCAGAATCACATCAGCTTCAGAAAGAGATAGAAAAGGTCCACTTTCCATAAACCCCTCTCCTAAATGCACAGGTTGAGGTGCCTTGCTCATATCAAAACTTAAGCTTAAGCTTCTCATGGCTTCGTGTAAATAAGCTGCTTGCTTCAGATGCTGGACTCTTATAAATATCAGAATATCAGGGGGAACTTTTCAAAACACGAGGCGTAGTCGTTTGCGTCTGTGCGCCTGCATGGATAAGGTGAGCACATTAAAGTTGCTTTTTGCAAAAACAAAAACAATCAAAAACACATTTGATACAAAAACAAAACCGATATTAAAATATATTCTATGGTAAGAGTGAAAAGATAAATTATGTAATTCCCCCCTTAGCTGCGAACTCCCCCACCCAGCTATTCTACTGGAAACACTGAAGGAAACAGCTAGCAGGAAGGGGTAAACTAAATGATACATTTAGAAAATGTGAGAAGAGGTCAATGGCAAGGCAAAGAGTCAGCCCAAATGAAACATTCAAAAAATGTGAAAAAGGGTTCTTACAAAGCCCCTCACTGAGCTCCATGCACAGTTTCTAACAGAGGTAGACCAGAGGAAGGACGTTTTATATCAGATTGTCCAGCTGTTAGCTAACAAACTCGCCCAGAGAGGGCTGTTGAGGACAAATAGCATCACAGAGTTAGTGAGTCTGATAATGTGTGACACAAAGAATAAAGCCTGCATGGACCGTGTATGTCTAAAGTGCTGCTTCGATGAAGGAACATTACCTAAGACAGTTTTGAGGTTTCTTGGGAACAATGGGAGCGAGTTACTTCAACAAATGGAGAGAAAACCTTTTCAAATGTTTTAAAGCAAACATAGACAGGGACAATGCAGGGCTTAATACAACTCTTTCAGAAAAAGACAGAACTTAGCCATACACCAGTTCAGCTGGATCCACCAGGCAGAACAGTTCTGATACTTCAAACATAAAAAGCTGAAGCTGCTTTTCACGTAGATTTTTCAGAGAACTGTGTGTGTAAGATGAGTACTAAAATTCAAGCGTTTCCTTTTGGAGGCAGCCGGAAGCAGGCAACATGTAACTGAGAACATGTAATAAAAATATGTAAAGCATTTTTAAAAAATGAATTAAATTCAGGATAAATCATGGTCACACCACATGACATTTTCTATGGCCAGGGTGACTTCATCTAGATGAAAAAAAACAAATTAATTCATTTAAAAAAAATAATAATTCATGTGTATACAAGATTCCTAATGTTTCAAAAATTTAAAAAATATATATATTTTTTTTTATTTTCAAATTGAAAATCCTTAAACGTCACTGACCCGTATACAGTATATGATGTATTTGTCTCTTCAAATATGTGCAAGTAAACTCACCTGAGATAAAGTTCCTCTAGAGACACACCTGGACAGCAGACCTGCAGCCGGGGTCACCGAGAACGGAGACAAATCCCTCTGAATCATCTGACAAAGACACGAGCTGCTGTCATCAATACATCCATCAGTTGATCATTTCATCATTGAATTTAACTTAAGTCAAAGTTTTCAGTGAAGCAGAGAGTCACAAAGAGACACCTGACAAAGTTATATTCATTTCAGGGTCATTTTAAAGTCTATTTCACATTGAGGTTTGGAGAAGTGCATTGTGGGTAAAAGTGAGGAATAATTAATCACGTTTTTTAATAAGTTTAAACAAACATCTAATTTATTGTTAAAACATGTTGATAATATAACTTTGATAACTCACTGTTGTATTAATGAATAATATGATTTAGTTTTCTGTGGCGTATCGAGTACTGACATTCAACTTAGATTAAACATTAAAAATGTATTGTTTGGTCCTTTTTCTACAAAAAAGTGCGACATTAATGTTGTCCTTTCTGTATTTTATTTATTTTTCTATTAAATTTATTTTATTATCATTGTTTTTCGTTTTGACCTCGTTCCCGTCATTGAATTCTTATGTTCTTAACATTTTGTAAATAAAGTTTAAAATGAGCATTGACAACAGTTTTCGGTAAAAACAAACATTAAGCGGAGTTTAACTAAAACTTCATGAAGCCGATTTAAAGTCTAGTATGTAAAGACCGTAAATCTTTATTTATGTCCTTCTCACAGCTCGGTGAGTCAGAACACGGATCGGGATTTACTTAAACCAGCACATTTTTATACAGGGTCTGGTCTCTGGAGGAGGAGGTTTAGATTCTTCTGTTGGCGGGTTAAAGATTTATGAAGTTTAATAAACCTCAGTGACCTCCAAACACTGCGAGTTTGTGTTCTTACCGTCAACTCAACGACGTCTCCAACTTAACAACAACAAATCCAAATTCACCCGCCGAATAACTTCCTCTTCTTCTTCCTGCTCCTCCTCTTCTTCCTCTTCTTCTTCTTCTTTGTTGGGTTTCCATGGCAGCTGTTTTTACTGCCACCTGCTGGATGTCTGGACTTTTTACACGCTGAGGTTCCTCTCAGTCGATCGTTAAACTTTTATTCTGTTAAAAACGTTTTACAAATAATGAACACATACTTTTAGAGCAAAGATGTTCTTCTAATTCTTCTTCTTTAAAGGGTAGCAGCAGCTTCAGTGTTGGATCACTGAAGCTGCTGGTGAAAGAAGCTCCTACAGTTTCTATTAAGAAAAAAAAAAACTTTGGATCGAATTCAGAGATAGAAAAATACATATATATATATAAACACACATCATAAATAACGTATCTTTTATATAAAAGTGTGTTTATGTAAGTATTTCAATCCTTGGTGTTCAAAGTATTTACATCACGTTCATTTACTCGTTTAAGTCAGTCCAAATTTAAAGTACTTCTTTATTTGAGTCATTTTATTTTTACTTCATGTAATAATACATCACGTACACATAATAAACAGGTTAATCTCTAGTTTATAAAGGCTGCAGATTTGACTGATTAACACATTCATACATCAATAAATATAATAAGTAGATTCATTAATATGTTAGTAATATAATGTATTATCTAATATGATACATTTATTTTTAGAATGAATATAATATAATAGTGTTAATATATTTATGATACAAATATAGACTAAAGCTTCTTAGAGAGTCAGAGGAGTTTATTATTATACAACTCTTAAGATGCCAACCACCTTAAACAACCAACGAAGAAGAAGGAGATGACCCATAAACAGAAGAAGAGTGTGTATTATTATAGTATTGTTGATGTGTTGCTTTAAGAGGTTGTGGTGGTTGTGGTACAGCTGTTTTTGTAGTCTGTCTCCTGTCTCCTGCCCAGGGACTACAGATGTACATTAGCGTGTAGCTAACTCTAGTACAGGTAATAGGCTGTACACTGTCCCTGTTAAATAAACAAATAAATAAATAAAAGGGAAACATGTGTTATGTCCTGCAGTAGACTGTAAAACGCCTTGTAGCGTCTAAACTTACTGAGAACAAGAAGAAGCAGTGCGCATGCCCATAAAAGTCACTTGTCTCGGCTTCTCCCATTGGCTGGCAGAGCTATGCGCTCAGGGCGTGCACTCTGTTTATCAGACAAATGTTCAGCATCCTGACAAAAAGCGACGTTTATAAAGTGCAGAGTTCGCTGTGATGTGAGTAAAACCGGCCGGTATCTGTTCGGTGTTTGTCCGGTAAACCTAGCTCTGTGTGCAGGATAACCGAATAATGTGGAAACGTAATGTTATACTGTTAGCATCTGTTAGCTTCTCTGTTAGCTTTGTTACGTTTAATAACTCCAATGTGTTTGAATTGTGTTTCTAGTTTATAAACGATCTAATGTGGCTAACGCTAGCTTCTGAAGCCTGTTGTTTGATGACTCTGCTCTGCAGGGATTACACCGCCTGATCTTATTAACACAACAGAAGAAGAAAACAGCTGATCTTATTAACACCACAGAAGAAGAAAACAGCTGATCTTATTAACACCACAGAAGAAGAAAACAGCTGATCTTATTAACACCACAGAAGAAGAGGACAGCTGATCTTATTGACACCAAAGAAGAAGAAGAGGACAGTCCTAGAACCACTTCCTGTCTGATGTGAATCTTTACTAATGGTCCTGCTGTAATCTGACAGGTAGACAGACAGCTAAAAAGACAGGTAAACAACAGGTAAACTGTCAGGATGGACTGGTAGACTGTCAGGTAGGCTAACAGGTATGCATTTGGTTACAGGTTGAGATGGGGAACAGTGCTCTGAAGTCTCACCTGGAAACGTCCCAGAAGACTGGGGTTTTCCAGCTGACATCGAAGGGGCTGCAGGAGGTGAGACTCACCTGTGCACTCTATTGCAGTTCTCACATGATCACTTCCTGTACTATCTGTAACATTGTAGTTTCTACATGATCACTTCCTGTGTGATAACTGTGCTGTATGTGACGTTGTAGTTTCTATATAATCGCTTGTAGTTTCCGGAGGAGCTACAGAGACTCACAGGGAACCTGCGGATGGTGGATCTATCTGGAAATAAGATTGAGGTTCTTCCAGCCGCCATCGGAAACTTCCTGCAGCTGAAGAGTCTGACCCTGAACTCGAACAGACTAAGTGAGTCAGAAGAGCTGACACTAACTAACTACAGCTGACTAACTAACTACAGGTGACTCTAACTAACTACAGCTGACTCTAACTAACTACAGCTGACTCTAACTATCTACAGCTGACTCTAACTATCTACAGCTGACTGACTAACTACAGCTGACTGACTAACTACAGCTGACTAACTAACTACAGCTGACTAACTAACTACAGCTGACTGTAACTAACTACAGCTGACTAACTATCTACAGCTGACTAACTAACTACAGCTGACTCTAACTAACTACAGCTGACTCTAACTAACTACAGCTGACTAACTAAAGCTGACTCTAACTAACTACAGCTGACTCTAACTAACTACAGCTGACTCTAACTAACTACAGCTGACTCTAACTAACTACAGCTGACTCTAACTAACTACAGCTGACTAACTATCTACAGCTGACTAACTAACTACAGCTGACTGTAACTAACTACAGCTGACTCTAACTAACTACAGCTGACTCTAACTATCTACAGCTGACTAACTAACTACAGCTGACTCTAACTAACTACAGCTGACTCTAACTAACTACAGCTGACTAACTAACTACAGCTGACTCTAACTAACTACAGCTGACTCTAACTAACTACAGCTGACTAACTAACTACAGCTGACTAACTAACTACAGCTGACTCTAACTAACTACAGTTGACTCTAACTAACTACAGCTGACTCTAACTAACTACAGCTGACTCTAACTAACTACAGCTGACTAAGTAACTAACTACAGCTGACTAACTAACTAACTACAGCTGACTAACTAACTACAGTTGACTCTAACTAACTACAGTTGACTCTAACTAACTACAGTTGACTCTAACTAACTACAGCTGACTAACTAACTAACTACAGCTGACTAACTAACTACAGCTGACTCTAACCAACTACAGCTGACTCTAACTAACTACAGCTGACTAACTAACTATCTACAGCTGACTAACTAACTACAGCTGACTCTAACTAACTACAGCTGACTAACTAACTATCTACAGCTGACTAACTATCTACAGCTGACTAACTAACTACAGCTGACTAACTAACTACAGCTGACTCTAACTAACTACAGCTGACTCTAACTAACTACAGCTGACTCTAACTATCTACAGCTGACTAACTAACTACAGCTGACTCTAACTAACTACAGCTGACTCTAACTAACTACAGCTGACTAACTAACTACAGCTGACTAACTAACTACAGCTGACTCTAACTAACTACAGTTGACTCTAACTAACTACAGCTGACTCTAACTAACTACAGCTGACTCTAACTAACTACAGCTGACTAAGTAACTAACTACAGCTGACTAACTAACTAACTACAGCTGACTAACTAACTACAGCTGACTCTAACTAACTACAGTTGACTCTAACTAACTACAGTTGACTCTAACTAACTACAGTTGACTCTAACTAACTACAGCTGACTAACTAACTACAGCTGACTAACTAACTACAGCTGACTCTAACCAACTACAGCTGACTCTAACTAACTACAGCTGACTAACTAACTATCTACAGCTGACTAACTAACTACAGCTGACTCTAACTAACTACAGCTGACTAACTAACTATCTACAGCTGACTAACTAACTACAACTGACTCTAACTAACTACAACTGACTCTAACTAACTACAGCTGACTCTAACTAACTACAGCTGACTCTAACTATCTACAGCTGACTAACTATCTACAGCTGACTAACTAACTACAGCTGACTGTAAGTAACTACAGCTGACTGTAACTAACTACAGCTGACTCTAACTAACTACAGCTGACTCTAACTATCTACAGCTGACTAACTAACTACAGCTGACTCTAACTAACTACAGCTGACTCTAACTAACTATAACTAACTACAGCTGACTCTAACTAACTACAGCTGACTAACTAACTAACTACAGCTGACTAACTAACTACAGCTGACTCTAACCAACTACAGCTGACTCTAACTAACTACAGCTGACTAACTAACTATCTACAGCTGACTAACTAACTACAGCTGACTCTAACTAACTACAGTTGACTCTAACTAACTACAGCTGACTCTAACTAACTACAGCTGACTCTAACTAACTACAGCTGACTAAGTAACTAACTACAGCTGACTAACTAACTAACTACAGCTGACTAACTAACTACAGCTGACTCTAACTAACTACAGTTGACTCTAACTAACTACAGTTGACTCTAACTAACTACAGCTGACTAACTAACTACAGCTGACTAACTAACTACAGCTGACTCTAACCAACTACAGCTGACTCTAACTAACTACAGCTGACTAACTAACTATCTACAGCTGACTAACTAACTACAGCTGACTCTAACTAACTACAGCTGACTAACTAACTATCTACAGCTGACTAACTAACTACAACTGACTCTAACTAACTACAACTGACTCTAACTAACTACAGCTGACTCTAACTAACTACAGCTGACTCTAACTATCTACAGCTGACTAACTATCTACAGCTGACTAACTAACTACAGCTGACTGTAAGTAACTACAGCTGACTGTAACTAACTACAGCTGACTCTAACTAACTACAGCTGACTCTAACTATCTACAGCTGACTAACTAACTACAGCTGACTCTAACTAACTACAGCTGACTCTAACTAACTATAACTAACTACAGCTGACTCTAACTAACTACAGCTGACTAACTAACTAACTACAGCTGACTAACTAACTACAGCTGACTCTAACCAACTACAGCTGACTCTAACTAACTACAGCTGACTAACTAACTATCTACAGCTGACTAACTAACTACAGCTGACTCTAACTAACTACAGCTGACTAACTAACTATCTACAGCTGACTAACTAACTACAACTGACTCTAACTAACTACAGCTGACTCTAACTAACTACAGCTGACTAACTAACTATCTACAGCTGACTAACTAACTACAACTGACTCTAACTAACTACAGCTGACTCTAACTAACTACAGCTGACTCTAACTAACTACAGCTGACTCTAACTAACTACAGCTGACTAACTATCTACAGCTGACTAACTAACTACAGCTGACTGTAACTAACTACAGCTGACTGTAACTAACTACAGCTGACTATAACTAACTACAGCTGACTCTAACTAACTACAGCTGACTCTAACTATCTACAGCTGACTAACTAACTACAGCTGACTCTAACTAACTACAGCTGACTCTAACTAACTACAGCTGACTAACTAACTAACTACAGCTGACTAACTAACTACAGCTGACTCTAACTAACTACAGCTGACTCTAACTAACTACAGCTGACTAACTAACTAACTACAGCTGACTAACTAACTACAGCTGACTCTAACTAACTACAGCTGACTCTAACTAACTACAGCTGACTAACTAACTATCTACAGCTGACTAACTAACTACAACTGACTCTAACTAACTACAGCTGACTCTAACTAACTACAGCTGACTAACTAACTATCTACAGCTGACTAACTAACTACAACTGACTCTAACTAACTACAGCTGACTCTAACTAACTACAGCTGACTCTAACTAACTACAGCTGACTAACTATCTACAGCTGACTAACTAACTACAGCTGACTGTAACTAACTACAGCTGACTGTAACTAACTACAGCTGACTCTAACTAACTACAGCTGACTCTAACTATCTACAGCTGACTAACTACAGCTGACTCTAACTAACTACAGCTGACTAACTAACTAACTACAGCTGACTAACTAACTACAGCTGACTCTAACTAACTACAGCTGACTCTAACTAACTACAGCTGACTAACTAACTATCTACAGCTGACTAACTAACTACAGCTGACTCTAACTAACTACAGCTGACTAACTAACTATCTACAGCTGACTAACTAACTACAACTGACTCTAACTAACTACAGCTGACTCTAACTAACTACAGCTGACTCTAACTATCTACAACTGACTCTAACTATCTACAGCTGACTCTAACTAACTACAGCTGACTCTAACTATCTACAGCTGACTCTAACTAACTACAGCTGACTAACTAACTACAGCTGACTAACTAACTACAGCTGACTCTAACTAACTACAGCTGACTCTAACTAACTACAGCTGACTAACTAACTACAGCTGACTCTAACTAACCCTAGCGCCTGACTATTTTAGATCTTTTTTTTTTCAGGCACACGCTCGCGACCCACTTAAAACAGCTATGCAACCCACTTTTGTGTCCCCACCCAACAGTTGAGAACCACTGCTCTAGAGCTCATCCCGAAGCCTGTAGTCCTGCAGCCTCTAGAGTTCACTTCCCTGACCCTAACCCCTCTCTTGATGTTTTGTGTCCTCAGCCAGCATCCCCGCTGAGATCTCTAAGCTGAAGAAGCTGGAGACTCTGATCCTGAATGGGAACCGGATTCAGCAATTTCCCCCCACCCTGGGCCAGCTCAAAGCTCTGCGGACCCTTAGCCTTTCAGGGAACCAAATCTCACAGTTTCCCTCTGGACTTGGAACCCTGAGGCAGCTGGACCTGTTGGACCTGTCCCGCAACCATATTCAGAACATCCCTTCAGAGGTGTCAGAGCTGCAGGCCATTGAGATAAACCTCAACCAGAATCAGGTACCTGAGTCCCTTCAGAGGACTGAGAAACACCACGTACAATAAGAATCTGAGCCCGAGTTACTCCTGGAGGACATTTAACCCTAACCCTAACATGCTTTATCACCCTCTTCCAGATCTCTGTGCTGCCTGCAGAAGTGTCCCGATGCCCCCGTCTGAAGGTCCTTCGTCTGGAGGAGAACTGTCTGGAGCTGTCCTCCATCCCTGGGTCCATCCTGAAGGACTCCCAGGTGTCTCTGTTGTCAGTGGAGGGAAATCTGTTCGAGGTGAAGCAGCTCAGAGATCTGGAGGGCTACGAACAGGTCAGACCTCATCCTGTCTCACAGAGACTGATAATTAGAGGATACTAAATAGATAAAGCGAAGTATCCTTGCCCCCAAATCGATCGATTCAATATTATGGGAAAGTCCTCCTCATCCTGCCTGTGTTCTTGATCACAGTATTTCAAATGAGTTAGGGTTAGGGTTAGCTAGGAGTTTTAGCTCGCTTTCAGCTCGAGTTTTAGCAGCCGTTACTGGTTGTGGCTGTAGATGCATTCATGTTGGTTTCGAACACACGTAAAAACGTCTTTCTGAGTTGGAAAATACAAAACGTGCTCAGTTCAGAACAACACTTTCACACCACCCACTACCAAACAAACTATCAGACAAAGCGCACCAGAGTTAGTTTCAAACAGACCAAAGAGCTTAATTGTGAAAGCACCCATTCCCCTGCTGGCCGGCACGGCCCACGGTCGCACTGCTCCAGGACTAACCGGGCCTAAGCGTGGTTACCTCTTGTACACAACGTCATAATACAGCACATGCAAGGCTTTATGTTATTATGAAGAGTGCTCAGTTTACAAACAGACGGACTCGAGAGGAAAAAAAAAAAAAAGGGATGCTCTGTCGAGTCTGCGTGTGCATATCAGAGAACATGACAGCTACTTCACTGACTTTGTGTCTTATTCTGATTCATGTTAGTCAGATACAGACTGAACACTCCATTATGATTTCTCCATAATGAAGGCTTTGCACATTTAGTACCTGCGTGTTTGTGCTCGTGTCTGAACTGTACCGTGCCGAAGCACACCTTTCCGAAGCGTCCCAGGGCCGAGGAAGTGGACTGGGCCTGAGCACGGTACAGAGCGGTCACACTGGTCAAACGAGCTGACCTTTAGGGGTGGAGCGTGCTTGGGCACGGTACAGAATGCCAGTGTGACTGCGCCCTAAGTGACTTTGTCGTTAAAGCGTTGTCCTCAGGTTGTTATTAAAATCATTCTGTGTGCCCTTGGCTGATATTCTTGTTGCCATGGTAATAAACATGTATTGATCTTGTTAAATGTTTACCTCATATTTAAGGAGTTTGAAATTCTGGTTTTGTAAAATCCCTTTATTCTGAAACATTTGAGTGCAAATCCTGAAGGAAACAATTTTTACTCAACTGAACTGTACCCTCAGCTCCACTTCAAATATTCAAAATTAATGATATGGATCCACTCGTGAGGTCCACCTGAAGGTCTCTAATGGACTCTTCTGGTCTTTTTAGTCTATAATGGTCTCTGATGGTCTCTATTGGTCCCTATTAGTCTCTGATGTTCTTTGATGGTCTCCATTGGTTTCCTATGGTCTGTTCTTTCTGCTTTCAGTATATGGAGCGTTACACGGCCACCAAGAAGAAGTTTACCTGATGACTGCAGCGAGTCTGAACCTGAAAGCGGCACACAGTGGCGGAGTCAGTTGAGACTCTGCCCATGCTGATGTTTCTTCTTCTGACGTCACTCAGCCAGGACAACAAACCCCGCCTCCTGCAACCACCATCCCTAAGATCTCCTGACCCCCTGTGACTTCAGAGAGAGAGAGAGAGAGAGAGAGAGAGATGCAGACTTTTGTTCCCATGGAAACAGATGGAACAAGGAATAAGAAGGATTTACCACAGAAGAGGAAGAGTTTGTCCAGCAGAAAGATCAGACAGAAACTTTGACATAATGTTTGTGTTCTTAAATTATTTTCTGTAACATTTAATCTCATTTAAAACAATTAAAACTCTTCAGTCTTCAGTCTTTAACGTACAATAACAGAAATCTGTGTTGATGTGATTTGCAGTTTAGTTTGATATAATTCACTTCCTCTTTATTACCTTCACCATCATCATCATGTCCTACTCTGTAAAAAACTAAACTTTGTTGTCGATTTGAATGTGAATATTACTGACCTCTGATGGAAACAAATTACTTTTTGAAAATATAACACTAAACTAACAAATTAGGAATTAATAATCCTAACCTACAGTTTTGAAGATTGTTTCATCACAGGTTATAAAACAATAATGATCAACTTTTACATGATTATCAATGATCTGTATAATCTTGATTCTTTGTTGTGGTGTCATCATTGTTTTACATGAGATCTGACACACCACCAGATGGCGGTCATACACAATATACGACTCTCTCTCTCTCTCTCACACACACTCACACACACACCTCTGAGAGTAAATCCAATAAAGGTATAGTCATAGAATTAAAGCTATGATTATATTTTATTTTTCTAAAACGGTTGGTGACAGTGTAGAAATAATTTAGCAAACATTACGGTTCAGTTACTCCGAATATTACGGTACAGTTAAGGTTCAGTTACTCCAAACTTTAGGGTTTGAATTTAGAGTTATATAAGAAGAATCAAATATTTTAAATCCTAAAAATGATTTATGTAATGTATTATGTACAGTGGAGGAAATAATGATTTGATCTCCTGCTGATTTTGTAAGTTTGCCCGATTTCAAAGAAGTGAGAGGTCTATAATTTTTAAGGTAATTTTATTTTAACAGAGACAGAATATATTTTTTAAAAGTCCGGAAAAAAAACCACTGAGCCACTCCTTTGCTGCCTTGGCCGTATGTTTCGGGTTGTTGTCATGCTGGAAGACCCATCCAAGACCCATCCTCAGTGCTCTGGCTGAGGAAAGGAGGTTCTTGTTCAAGATACTTGTCCCCATCCATCGGCCCATCAATGCGGTGAAGTTGTCCTGTACCCTTAGCAGAGAAACAGCCCCAAAGCATAATGTTTATACCTCATATGCTTGACGGTGGGGACGGTGTTCTTGGGTTGGAATTTAGCATTTCTCTCCCTCCAAACACAACAACTTTGAGTTTATGCCAAAGAGTTGAATTTGGTCTCATCTGACCACATCACCTTCTCCCAAGCCATCTCTGAATCATTTAGGACCTAAATGATTCAGAGATGGCTTGGCACCTAAATTTTAGGTGTTCATTGGCAAACTTCAGACGGGCCTGTACATGTACCTTCTTGAGCAGGGGGACATTGCGGGCACTGAAGGATTTAAATCCATTACAGCACAGTGTTACCAATGGTTTTCTTGGTGACTGTGGTACTAGCTGCCTTGAGATCATTACAAAGCTCCTCCCGTGTAGTTCTGGGCTGATCACTCACCCTTCTCATGATCATCCTTACCCTACAAGGCGAGATCTTGCATGGAGCTCCAGACAGAGGGCGATTGATGGTTATTTTATATTTCTTCCATTTTCCTATAATTGCACCAACAATTTTCTCCTTCTCACCAAGCTTCTTGCTGATGGTCTTGTAGCCCAGTCCAGCCTTGTGCAGGTCTACAATCCTGTCCCTGATGTCCTTTGAAAGTTTTTTGGTCTTGCCCATGGTGGTGGATTGGTTGGAAGGGAAGAGATTGATTCTGTTGACATGTGTCTTTTTTACCCATAACGAGCAGTGATTGGAAGTACTCTCTTAAAGTGTCAGGACCAATCTGAGTGCCTCCCGGGCACATAACTGGTCTGTGGGAGCCAGAATTCGTGCTGGTTTGTAGAGGATCAAATACTTATTTCCTTCAATAAAATGCAAATTAATTTATAACTTTATACAAGGTTTTTTTCTGGACTTTTTTTTTTTTTGATATTCTGTCTCTGTTTGTTAAAATAAAGGTACCATAAAAAATATAGACCGGTCACTTCTTTGTAATTGGTCAAACTTACAAAATCAGCAGGGGATCAAATAATTATTTCCTCCACTGTAACTGAATATACTATGCTAATATTTAAGTTCTGATACACACTTTTTAATGAATTACTTTAATACAATTAACACAATTTAAACAACATATATGCCGGCGCTTTTATTGTGAAGCCTCTTCCGCTGTGTGTGTGTGTGTGTGTGTGTGTGTGTGTGTGTGTGTGTGTGTGTGTGTGTGTGTGTGTGTGTGTGTGTGCGTGTGCGTGTGCGTGCGCGGAGGGGGGGGGGGGCTTGTTCAGAGGAATCTGCGGAGCGATGGGTGAAGTGTTTACGGTGTGAGAAACAAACTTTCTGCGTGTTTCTGCTTCGAGAATAAACTCAGAACTTTGATTCATCTTCTCCTTAGTTTACTCAGAGTCCAGTCGCTCCACCAAACCAAACATCTGCGGAGTTTCTCGCGTTGTAAGCTCCAGTTAGGAGACTGTTTGTGAAGCTGAAAATGAGACTTCAGTGAGGGGGTTGGGGACCGAGCCGAGCCGAGCTCCCCCTGTGAAAGTCACCGAGGGGTTGGATCCTCGGACAGAAAGAATGAGAGCATGAAGCGGATTCTGTGGATTGTCGTGTTTTTCCTGCAGAACTTTGAAGGAGGCTGTGAGAGCGGTGAGTTTCTGCGATGAATCCGAGTTTTGTGTCTGTTCTTCGGTCACTTTTATTGACATTAACCTCTCTCCCTATGTGGGACACATCGTCAAGTGAACATGACTTCATGCTAAAGTTAAAAAAGTTCTGCCATAAACCTGAAATAAATCCTGAACGATCCCGTCCACTTTCCGGCTCACAGCAGAGTGTTGTTGAGGGCTACTCACTCCGAGGCTGCTGGGAGCAGATTAAATATGTACATTAAAGGCTCTGTCAATTACAATTTACTGAAATGATGCCAGAATCACCCACAGACTAGTGTGACGTGACGAAGTCCTGAACGGTGTCTCCTCCGAGTTCCAAAAGTCTAAAAACAGCGAGTTTCTGAATTCTTGTCCTTTTCTAAATGAGTTTGGTTCAGAGCGGCTCACTGAAGTTTAGCAGCTCCGACTGGGCAAAGTGCAGAGTTACACATGATCCCAACTGGTATGCAGGTAAAGATTTTACCTTCAAATCCACGAGCTGCTTTGGTGACACTCTCAGTTAATATAAAAGGTCATAAATATATTGGTAGAGATGTGTACAATAATTAGGCTACATTATTATATAGTTATTAGTGAATTTAATCATCTAACAGACTACCTCGATTATTAATTCAACTCTTTTTATTCTTTGATCTTTTTAATAATCTTTAAAGAAAATAGACATTTAATTTATATTTAAAAAAATTATTCACGTGAAAAGTTGTTTTTAATCAACAGTGTTAAGGAGTTTGAGTTTAATGAGGTCACCTTCATAAGAGGTCAGGGTTCACATGTCATTAGAGGACCTGCAGACAGGAGGTCGGAGGTCAGACGGTTCAGCAGCATGTTGATATTTGGGGAGAAAAGTTAGAAAAATACAAATTCTTTGTATCATATGATTAATCAACACTTTTAACAGCTGTTTAAATGCATTATGGGTAATGTAGTCTGCAGCTTTGAATAAGGTAGAGGACGGGAAAAGGAATGTCTGAACCCACTCCTCACTTAATATTCAGCACTCATTGTATCCCACAATGCATTGTGAAAAGTGCAACCAATGGTCATAAGCCCATCAATAGTTCCCATTATGCATCATGTTAGCCTGCTGTCAGAAGGAGAAAGGTGCGAGCAACATGAACACAGAAACCCTTCAATGTGTTTGAATAAACGTGTTTCAAGAGACTGTGTTTCTTTCATTCAGTAATAATAATTATTATCATTTTGTGATAATCACTCAGTGTAATATTAGTTATCACTGAAACTCTCGCCCTGATTTAGTCAAAATCCCTGGCCGACGCTAAGCTGCAGCTTTTAGCCACAGAGAGGACATCATCGGAGTCCAGCGAGGACGAGCAGTCTGAAATATTTATTACTTATTGTGTATCATATTTGTTCACATTCTGCATTTTGCATTTTTGCATCATTTATCAATAATGAATCAATAGATTTATCAATAACAATATGGATATTAGGATCTTTAAATCAAGGATATTATTCTCAACGCGTCTGACTCAGCTGGTCCTGGTCCTCAGGTTGTGATTCAGGAACAGTTAAAGTTTTTGCTCATCTGTCTGAGACACTTCCTTCTCCCTCCCTCTCCTGCCCCATCCTACTTTCTCCCTCTCCTCTCCTCTCCTCCCCTTCCTCTTCCTCCCTCCCTCTCCTCCTCCTCCTTCTCTTGCAGGTGTGATCTTCACAAAGAATCCGTCCAATCAGACAGTGTCTCAGGGCAACGCTGCACGGCTAGGCTGTGCCGTTCTCGGTGTTACAGAGCCCGAAATCGTTTGGATGAAAGATGGAGAAAAACTTTACAGCACGGATCAGATGTTCATCACGCTGGGAGAGACGCACTGGGAGACCTTCTACAGGTACACGGATACACCTGTCGATACATCAATCAAAACATTGATCAATCAAAACATCAATCAATCAACACATCAACTAATCATCACATCATCAACACATCAATCAATCAAAACATCAATCAACACATCAATTAATCAACACATCAATCAATCAACACATCAATCAATCAAAACATTGATCAATCAAACATCAATCAATCAACACATCAACTAATCATCACATCATCAACACATCAATCAATCAAAACATCAATCAACACATCAACTAATCATCACATCATCAACACATCAATCAATCAAAACATCAATCAACACATCAATCAATCAGCACATCGATCAACACATCAGTCAATGAACACATAAACCAATCAAGACATCAATCAAAACATCAATCAACACAACACTCAAAACATCAATCAAAACATCAATCAACACAACAATCAAAACATCAATCAACACAACAATCAACACATAAACCAATCAAAACATAAATCAAGACATCAATCAAAACATCAATTATTCAACACCTCAATGTAAACATCAATCAACACATCAATTACTCAACACCTCAATCAATCAACACATCAATCAAAACATCAATCAACACATCAATGTGGGGCATTACCCCTGCTGTCGACCCTGGTGGTAAACCCTGCTGATGGGGCCCTTGGCAAAAAGTTATTGTGGTCCCTTCCAACCATGGGGCCCCCAAGCAGTTGCCTGCCTTGCCTGTTGACAAGCAGCACCTCTGCCCGTTGTTAGCTCTTTTCAGACTGCTTTTTTCTCAAAAGTGCCGTAACTAAGCTCAGTCATCATCACGTCTTTGTACATTCATGCTGATTCTGCAGCGTAATATCGGTGTCCCTGTCTGTGAGGTCACATTGCATTTCGGTGTTGTTGAAGCACGGCACAACGGGAGCTCCACATACACACACAGTCAGACATGCACACACAAACAGCGCTGTTCTCCCTTGCTGGCTTAGCTGATCCCATCGGATCCCATCTCTCCTCTTTAACGCCTCCGTTACTACCTTATGAAGACGGTACAGAGGGGGGTATCACTATGTCCCCAGTCACAGGGGCATATTGTAAACATTTCCACTATGGCCTGGGTTAGGTTAAGTATTCAGACCCTCTACCCAGTACTTAGTTAAAGAACCGTTGGCAATGATTACAGCATCAAGTGTGCTTGGGAATGATGCGACATGTGGATTTTCTGGATGATTGGGGGCCGGCTGTGGACAGCTGTTTTCAGGTCCCTTCAGAGATGTTTTTTAAAGATTTATTTTTGGGCTTTTCATGCCTTTAATGCAGAGATAGGACAGTGGATAGAGTCGGAAACCAGGGAGAGAGAGCGGGGAATGACATGCGGAAAGGAGCCACGGGTGGAAGCGAACCCGGGCCTACCGCTCGAGATGAGAGTCTCAACACATGGGACGCGCGCCCTAACCATTGCGCCACCAGCGCGCCCCTGTTCGATTGGATTTTAGTCAAGACTCTGGCTGGGCTACTCAAGGACATTCACTCAGTCATCCCTAAGACACTCCTCCTGCATTATCTTGGCTGTGAGCTTAAGGTCATTGTCCTGTTGGAAGGCAAACCTTCAGCCCAGTCTGAGGTCCTGAGTGCTCTGGACCAGGTTTTCATTCAGGATATCGCTGTACCTTGCTCTGTTCAGCTTTCCCTCCCTGAACCCTGACCAGTTGCCCAGTCCCTGCACCGACACCTTCATACATGCTGCTGCCTCCATGCTTCCCTGTTAGGAGGGTATTAGACAGGTGATGGTACTGTGCAGATGATGGAACTAGAACCTGGCTAACTTGGTTGTGACGTCATTCCAAGCTCCAAGTTCCGAGTTAATGGGTTATGGGTGTTTCAGAGTGAAGACTGTAACGGTTCTAGTTTAGTTCCTTTTTCTGGTTCTAATGTTGTGTTTCTGTTCCAGTGTGAAGTCGGTCCAGCAGCATGATGCCGGTCAGTACTGGTGTGAAGTTGAGTTTCATGGTCTGACGTTCTCTTCTGAACGAGCCTGGATCACAGTGGAAGGTGAGGACCCTGAAAGCACCATCTGCCATTAGTCAGTGAATGCCTCTCAGCCCTGCAGCCTTCTCTGCTGTGACCCTGAACACATCACCTCCACCTCAACTCCTCCTTAGTCATCTCCTCCCCACCCAACTCCTCCTTGTCACATACTCATTCCTCTCCTCCTCATCTCTCCTCTCCTTCTCTCCGTCCTCCCTGTCCTATCCTCCTCTCAGTTGTCTCCTACTCAGTCATGTCCTAATTTCAGTCATCTCCTCATTGTTGTTGTATTGTATGTTAGTTGAACAGCGCTGTGTGTTGCTGTAGTTGCCTGTCTTGTGTTGTTGTTGTTGTTGTTGTTGTATTGTATGCTAGCAGTTGTGTCTGAGGCTGATCTCCTCTCTGGGGTCAATCTACCATCTTTCTGTGTTCACCTCCTGCAGGAGTCCCTCACTTCGTGGAGGAGCCACAGGATGTGGCGACGCTCCCTAACGCTCCCTTTAACCTAACTTGTGTGGCGGTCGGCCCTCCTGAGCCTGTGGAGGTGGTCTGGTGGTTAGGAGGAGTTCAGGAAGGGGATCCCAGACCGTCCCCCTCAGTCCTCCATGTCAAAGGTGATAAGATATTCTGCTATGATGATTCACCTGAATAGAGGTGCATCATGGGTAGGCCTGACTGATGTTGGATTTTAAATACTGATATTGATATTGGAGAGGGAAAAAAAATCTGATACTGATAAATCGGCCGATATCTTTCTTAGATCTATCTTTGAGCTGTAGTGATCAGATATAGATATACATATTATTTATAGCGTTGATCCCTCACATGCAGTTATCAAGCACTTGTGGAAAACATTTATAACGAAGACAAGATGGTCAATCAGCTGGAAAGTAACGGAGCATGTACGTGCGTCACAGCTAGACACGCTGCAATGTGATGATGATTGTTGTAATCCATATAGCGCCCTCTGCTGGTGACAGCCAGCCAAATCTTGGGCAAATCCAGGCTCATAACGAAACAGCCATCTGCCAAGGGGGGGAGGGGTTGGTTGTTGGTTAAACTTGTTAAAATAAATGTTTCTTGTTTCATTAAATGTTTTACATTTTAGGCTAAAGTGCATCTCTGTCTCCACCTCACCTTTCCAACAGTGACCACATGTCCTGTTTTCTATTGGTTGCCATGATTTTTTGTGTCTTCCTGTGTGGATTTCCAGTTTGTGGTCACTGAGCCTGTACTTGGTTATGATTTCTCTCTCTCTCTCTCTCTCTCTCTCTGTACATGTCTCTCTCTCTCTCTCTCTCCCTCTCCCTCTCCCTCTCTCTGTACCTGTCTCTCTCTCTATAGGTGTAAACAGCAGCGTCAAGTTTTATTGTGAAGCTAAGAACACAAGGGGGATCTCAGTCTCCAGAACAGGAAGTGTTCACATCAAAGGTAAAAAAAAAGCATGATGTCATCATTTTAATGAAATCAATGTTAGCTTAGCATTAGTGTGTTGCATTAATAAAATGTTAGTGATACTAATGTTAGCTTATCATTTATGCATTGTTTGTGCTAATTATGGCTTAGCATTAATAAATTGTTTGAAATGATTATGTTATCTTAGCAATAATGCCTTGTAATGTTTCAGATGCTATGAGCGACACACCTTATTCTGACCTGTGTTTGGTTTTGTGGGCAGAGATAAACAATCAGTCTCCCTTTCTTAGTTTTGCCATTGGCGCCAGTCAATCTTCAAGTCCTTGGGATGGTTGACAACAATGTCACATTGTCATGGAAACCAGGATTCACTGGATACTCTGACCTTTCAACCTGCATCATCCAGGTAACACACACACACATACGCACACACACACACACACGCACACACACACAACTACTAATCAAAAACAACCCTAACTTATTTTTTTTTTAAAGTTTGGTTTCTTCATCATCATTGCTCTTCCCTCTTTCATTCTCTCCCTCCTCCTCCATCCTATCGCTCTCTCCTTCCTCCTCCCCCCCACCTAAACTCTTCTCCCCACTTCTCCCTCCTCAGCTGTCGCGGCGTTCAGTCCGGAGGTGGGACCTCCCTCAGCAGGAGGTGCAGGTTCCTCCTCACCTCCTTGTGGTGTCCGGTCTGAGGAGCCACAGTAACTACAGCGTCAGGGTCTCCTGTGTAAACGAGGTGGGGGCGTCACCTTTCTCCCCCTGGCTGCACCTGCAGACACCTGAATCAGGTGAGAGGGAGGCACCTCCTCAGACAGTTGACACCTGATCGTGACCTCATATTGTTCACCACACTTGTGTGTATTATGTCAGGCTTCCTTACATCGCTTGCTGTTAGCCTCAGCTAGCAGTTAGCATCAGGAAGGGGAGGAGGAGGAGAAGGAAGGAGCGTGTGTGTGTGTGTGTGTGTGTGTGTGTGTGTGTGTGTGTGTGTGTGTGTGTGTGTGTGTGTGTGTGTGTGTGTGTGTGTGTGTGTGTGTGTGTGTGTGTGTGTGTGTGTGTGTGTGTGTGTGTGTGTGTGTGTGTGTGTGTGTGTGTGTGTGTGTGTGTGTGTGTGTGTGTGTGTGTGTGTGTGTGTGTGTGTGTGTGTGTGTGTGTGTGTGTGTGTGTGTGTGTCTGTTTGTGGTCTGGGTGTTCCTCTCCGTACAATCAGCCTTTGTTTGTGTCCTTAATCACTCTGCAACGCCTCCTGCAGGCTGCAAACAGAACTCTGACCTCAATCTGTTTGAGTCAAAAGGACTAAATTAGGATCAAATATTATTGGTCAACGCGTTCAGTCGTTGTCCTCTTGCTCACAAAGTCATCATTTAGCACCAACTCTTAATTTTAGCCCTTTTAGCTCAGGGCTAATTTTAGCCCTGAGCACAGCAACCACCCTCACAGTTTCTGCAGGAATTGTCTAGTTATTGTTGTGAATGGTGGAGCTAACAGCCAATGAGGGAGCTCCTGATGATGTTTCTGTGTACAGTTCCGTCTGCGGCTCCAAGGAACTTGACGTTCTCGCTGTCAGAGGAGCAGCTGACTCTGAGCTGGGCGGAGCTACAGCAGGAGGAGCTACAGGGGAGGCTGCTGGCCTACAAGGTGCAATGGAGTCTGGGAGGAGAACCACAGGTGAGACGGCGTCATGCCATGCGGTCTCATTTATAATCGTTGTATGACTCCTCTCTGCCGCCTCATTTTCTCTCCTCCTCCTCCTCCTCCTCCTCCTCCTACTCCTCCTCCTACTCCTCCTCTCTGACTCCTCTCCTTCTCCTTCTCTCCTCCTCCTTCTCCTCTCTGACTCCTACCCTCCTCCTCCTCCTCTTATCCTTCTCCTTTTCTCCTCCTCCTCCTCCCCCTCCTCTCTCCTTCTCCTTCTCTACTCCTCCTCCTCCTCCTCCTCCTCTTCTCTGACTCCTCCTCCTCTCTTAATCCTGCATGTAGGAGCCTCTGCTGTTTAAGGAGAATTCAGCTCAACTATCAGGAGGAGGTCGCTTCTTTAACTCCTCCTTCCAGGTGTCAGCCTGCACCTCCGTGGGTTGTGGACCATGGGGCCGTCCTGTTTTGGTGCTGCCTTCCTCAGGTAAAAATACCTGATCACATGTTAATGACACGTTAATGACACGTTAATAACATGCTAATGACATGTTAATGACACATTAATAACATGCTAATGACACGTTAATGACATGTTAATGACACAGTAATGACATGATGACCCGTTAATGACATGTTAATGACACAGTAATGACATGATGACACATTAATGACATGTTAATGACACAGTAATGACATGATGACACGTTAATGACATGTTAATGACACAGTAATGACATGATGACACGTTAATGACATGTAAATGACACAGTAATGACACGTTAATTAAATGTTAATGACACATCAACACATGTTTATCAGACATTTATCACATGTTTATAACACAGCTTTGTAACAAATATAAACACGTTATTATATCAGTGACTGATGTTTTCTTACAATTGATCTGATTGGCTCCATTTGGTCACTCAGTCCAGGTCCAGGTCCAGCGAAGCCACATGTGGGTGGGTCTCCTACTCGGCCTCCTGGTGGCATCCATGGTTGGCCTCCTGTTGACCATCCTCGCTCAGCGCCGTGAAAAAGAGACGCAGTTTGGGTAAAAATAACCAGAATTTAAAACTAAAGATCAAAGAGAAGTTCATCACATCAAACTAAATTTAACCCTCTCCCTCTCTGCACCTGTCTCGCTCTCTACACCTGTCTCTCTCTCTACACCTGTCTCTCTCTGCATCTGTCTCTCTCTCTGTACCTGCCTGTCTCTCTCTCTGTACCTGTCTCTTTCTCTGCACCGTCTCTCTCTTTGTACCTGTCTCTTTCTCTGCACCTGTCTCTCTCTTTGTACCTGTCTCTTTCTCTGCACCATCTCTCTCTGTACCCGTCTCTCTCTTTGTACCTGTCTCTTTCTCTGCACCTGTCTCTCTCTGTACCCGTCTCTCTCTTTGTACCTGTCTCTTTCTCTGCACCTGTCTCTCTCTCTGTATCCGTCTCTTTCTCTGTACCCGTCTGTCTCTTTGTACCTGTCTCTTTCTCTGCACCGTCTCTCTCTTTGTACCTGTCTCTTTCTCTGCACCCTCTCTCTTTGTACCTGTCTCTTTCTCTGCACCTGTCTGTCTCTGTACCCGTCTCTCTCTCTGCACCTGCCTGTCTCTCTCTCTGTACCCGTCTCTCTCTTTGTACCTGTCTCTTTCTCTGCACCATCTCTCTCTGTACCCGTCTCTCTCTTTGTACCTGTCTCTTTCTCTGCACCTGTCTGTCTCTGTACCCGTCTCTCTCTCTGCACCTGCCTGTCTCTCTCTCTGTACCTGTCTCTCTCTCTGCACTTGCCTGTCTCTCTCTATGCACCTGTCTCTCTTTTGTACCTGCCTGTCTCTTTCTCTGTACCTGTCTGTCTCTCTCTCTCTCCGTCTCACTCTCTCTCTGCACCTGTCTCTCTCTCTCTGTACCTGCCTGTCTCTCTCTCTGCACCTGTCTCTCTCTCTGTATCTGTCTCTCTCTCTCTTTTTGTAGCTCTGTCTTTAAGTCTCCAGGTTCTGAGAGTTCAGTTTCATTCACGGCGGCGAGATCTTTCAACAGAAACTGTTCAGAAATCCCAGAGTCCACACGTGAGTCACACTGTGTGTTTGTGTGTGCGCGTGTGCGCGTGTGTTATTGTTATGTGCGGCCTGGACCAATCACAGGTTGGTTGTGGAGGCCCAGATCTGTGATTGGCTGCAGTTCAGACAGAAAGAAGAACAAATGTGTTAAAGTTTTAAAGTGTTATCAGCAGTTTGTCCGCTTGTCCTTCACCAGTGTGTTTACATCAAACACACCTGCCTGTATTTACCTGTCAGCTCTCAGCCAATCAGGGTGTCTGTCTTACAGGATGACAACAAACCATGAGGGACTGTAAGTACAGTCTGATCAGTCTTACAGTAAATACCATCACTGTGGACTCACAGCTGCCACAGAGAGAGAGAGGCATTATGGGAAATGTAGGATCTGAGAAGAAAGGAGGATTAATTGCTGTGTGTGTGTGTGTGTGTGTGTGTGTGTGTGTGTGTGTGTGTGTGTGTGTGTGTGTGTGTGTGTGTGTGTGTGTGTGTGTGTGTGTGTGTGTGTGTGTGTGTGTGTGTGTGTGTGTGTGTGTGTGTGTGTGTGTGTGTGTGTGTGTGTGTGTGTGTGTGTGTGTGTGTGTGTGTCTCCCTCCAGTGGACAGTCTGGGTATAAACGACGAGCTGAAAAACAAACTGCAGGACGTGTTGATCCCTGAGAGGCTGCTGTCTCTGGGACACATGCTGGGAAAAGGTAATGCATGTTCACACTCACAGGTGTGTGACACACACACAGACACACCACGCAGACCGTCATTAACATCAGGTGGTTTAAGAGCTGTTTCTGCCGAATCAGAGAAATCTACACTTGGCAAGGTGTTGGCATGTTGTTCCATGGCTCGACGGGAAATGGCTGATCCTGTAGCTGGGGGGGAGGTAAAGCTGTAAGCATGTTGGTCTCTGGCCTGACAGGAAACAGCTGTTTGGGAGGGGGAGTGACTTGGGGAGGAAGAACTTCCCACTCACATTTTGAGGGTCCAGCTGAGGGGCTTTGACTTGTGATGCTCCTGTACACCTCCCTGTGGAGGTTTCAGAGTGGTACGACCTGTGATGCTGATGCTCTTGTGTGTGTGCGTGTGTGTGTGTGTGTACCTGTCCAGGTGAGTTCGGGTCAGTGCGGGAGGCGTTCCTGAAGGCAGAGGACTCTTCTGTCCAGAAAGTGGCAGTCAAAGTACTGAAATGTGAGTGTGATATTGATGTGGAAACAGGAAGCACACAAACTTGATGTCATCAAGTTTGTGTTCCTATTAACTCGTGCAGTGAAAAAGAATCACAGTGTCAGTAAAGAGGGTTAGGGTGTTGATGTGAACAATCACAAATCTGTAAATCATAATCAAATCATTTTAAACCTCCTGTCTGTGTGTGTGTCTCTGTATATGTGTGTGTCTCTCTGTCTGTGTGTGTGTGTGTCTGTGTGTGTCTCTCTGTCTGTATGTGTGTGTGTCTCTTGTGTGTGTGTGTATGTCTGCGTCTCTCTCTGTGCGTGTCTGTTTGTGTATGTCTCTGTGTGTGTCTGTGTTTTCGTGTGTGCAGCTGACATCACTTCGTCAGGTGACATCGAGCAGTGTCTGAAGGAGGCAGCCTACATGAAGGACTTTCACCACGTCAACGTCATCCAGCTCATCGGTAACACACAAACAAACACACACACACAAACACATTTGGTTTGATTGACAGCTCCTCATCTCCAATAGGAGTGAGTCTTCACCGGCGTCCCGGCCAGCGGCTTCCAATCCCGATGGTGGTTCTTCCGTTCATGAAGCACGGAGACCTGCACACGTTCCTGCTGCTGTCCAGACTGGGAGAGAGTCCGTTCGTATGTAAACATTGACGTTTATACCACATCTATATGTAAACATTTACGTTTATTCCACATTGATATGTAAACGTTTAAGTTTATTCCACATTGATATGTAAACGTTTACGTTTATTCCACATTGATATGTAAACATTTATGTTTAGTCCACATTGATATTTAAACATTTACATTTATTCCACATTGATATGTAAACGTTTACGTTTATTCCACATCAATATGTAAATGTTCACGTTTATTCCACATTGATATTTAAACGTTTACGTTTTTACCACAGCTATATGTAAACATTTACGTTTATTCCACATCGATATGTAAACGTTTACGTTTATTCCACAGCTATATGTAAACATTTACGTTTATTCCACATCGATATGTAAACGTTTACGTTTTTACCACATTTGATATTTAAACATTTACACTATGGTTGTATGTGAATATGAAGTTTTTAGCAGATAGACTCATAGATCTTTAATGTCATGTTATACAAAGAAACTCTGTTGCAGAAATCCAGCTGCAGCATATAAAATATAAAATATTTAAACACACACAAGCCAAGCACATCTCATCAATACACACAAACACTTTCATACCCGTAAAAATGTCTAAAGAATGTCATACTCTAAAGATAACGTTAGTACGTAACCAGTTTCCTTTATACTCCATCCAGAACAAATCATTGAAGTTGTGACCCTGCCTCTGTGTGTTTCAGGACCTGTCCTTGCAGACTCTGCTGCGCTTTATGTTGGACATCTCTCGGGGGATGGAGTATCTGAGCAGCAGGAACATCATCCACAGAGACCTCGCTGCCAGAAACTGCATGTGAGTCCAGCAACCAGCCGACCGTCAGAAACACACCCAAAAGTTTATTTAAAACTGTAAAATACAGAAACAGCTAACCCGTCCTTCTGTCTGTCTGTGTGTGTGTGTGTGTGTGTGTGTGTGTAGGCTGGATGAGAACATGACGGTGTGTGTTGCAGACTTTGGTCTCTCTAAAAAGATCTACAGTGGAGATTATTACAGACAGGGATCAGTCTCTAAGCTTCCTGTGAAGTGGATCGCTCTGGAGAGTCTGAGTGACAACGTCTACACCACACAGAGCGACGTGGTATGAACACACACACAAACACGCACTACACACTGTATTGGTGAACGTTTAAGAAGCTAGTCAATCAAGCTGGTTTGTGTGTTTGTCTCCCTGTTTGTGCGTCTGTCTGTGTGTGCGTGTTAGTGGGCGTTTGGCGTGACGATGTGGGAGGTGATGACCCGGGGTCAGACTCCGTACCCTGGCGTAGAAAACTCTGAGATCTACGAGTTCTTGATCAAAGGAGAGAGACTGAAGAAACCTCCACACTGCAGGGATGACATGTGAGCAAATACACACTACACACACATTCATACACAAACAATACACAACCACATCAACTATACCTGAACACAGAGGTCACCAATACACACTGCTTCTACCTATGACCTCACCTTCACCTCAGAGCGTAGAGAGAGATTCTGTACATATGTGATGACGTCGTAACACTAGATAATCACAGATTGTTGTGTTGCACTCAAAATGCTTTTACACCACACATCCCCTAACCCTACCGCTCTTTTTCGAGTTCGGATGACCTCCAGTGTTTCCCATTAGACTACACTGTGGCGGCCCGCCATAGTCTAATTTGCCCCGCTAGTGTCAGGGAATTATTATCAACTAGGCTATAAAAACATTTATAAGAACATTTAAAGTACAGTTTAACCCGTTAAATGTGATGTGTGGCTGCAGTAGCCCACACCAGAATGTGTGATTGTTTGTCCATTACCTAAAACGGTCCGTTACTTTGTTTACCTCCTGCAGAGTGTTACAACTCAGCCGCTCAGAGCTTTTCAACACAATCAAAGACATTTGATCACCCTGTCAGACAAAGCTGCATAACTAGTTGTTAATAATAGTTAAAACTGCTCAGTGTGCGCTGAGGTCCTCTGTCTGTGCGTCTGCACGTCACCTTCCCTGCTAAAAACTGGTCATAAACCACGTCTGAATGTTTTGATTTTGAAATGTTCTTAAATCGTTTGAGCTGCTATTAATACTCTAAATATTTATAATACTGAACATTACAATTAATTAATAAAATGTGCTTTTGCGCAGCAAATTGTATGACGTCATCAAATGGAAGCATGTTGTGGAGGAATGATCCAAATGTGGACAAGAGGCTGGAGAGGAGTGATAATCATATCTGAAAGAGGAGTAGGAAAAGTATGCCAGCTTGAGGGTCTCAATGGGCCAAGCCTAAAGCCATTTAACTTCCATGGGCATTGGATTTTATGTTTTGACAATTTATGCACTACAAGAGTACAAAATTGTTAGAAGAGAACAAAGTTTTTCATACATTTAACCTCTTAATTTTGCACAAAATTGATGCATCTAACTGATAAATTGGTGCATGCCCCCAGACCCCCCTATAGGGTTCAGTTTCCCCCACCCATAGTCTCATGAAATCCTGTGGGAAACACTGACCTCCCTTTACTAAATATAAAACTAATAGTTACCCTCATTACAGGGGTAACAGACTCAATGTTAGCACATAACCTTCTTTCTGAAAAGGGCCTCTGATAACACGTTTTAACATGTTTTTCTTCTTTGCTGGTGTTTCTGTCAGATATGACATCATGCACAGCTGCTGGAGTCCCGTCCCTAAATGTCGTCCCAGTTTCAAACATTTAGTCGACCAGCTGGAGGCGCTGTGGCTCAGCCTGTGCCCCGCCCATCCACTAAAGGAACCTCTGCTGTATGTGAATCTGGAGGGGGACGAGGGGGAACCAGGGGGGGGGGGGGGGAGGAGGAGGAGGAGGAGGAGGAGTAGGAGTAGGAGTAGGAGTAGGAGGAGGAGTCAGGGAGGATCTGACGGCAGCAGGAGCTCCAAGCTGGAATGAGGCCTGGCAGCACAGGGAGGAGGAGAAAGAGGAGGACTGGATGATGCTGGGGTCAGGGGCCGCGCTCGCCATAGGAGGGGGAGACTACAGATACATCATTGCCCCCCCCTGTGGCCCCCCCGAGGAGGAGCAGGACGAGAGGGGGAGGAGAAGGGAGTCTATGGACACTTTACAGGAGGAGGAGAAAGATGAAGAGGATGATGTGGTCATCAATGTCTGACCAATCACAGTATTTCTCCTACTTTCACCTGATTGGACCAAATCTCTTAGCTCAGCTGATCAGAGGGGAAATTAGTTTAGTGTGAGTGGACAGCAGCAGGCGGGTGGAGATATGAATGATAACAGCAGAGGGCCGGTGGAGACATGAATGATAACAGCAGCAGGCGGGTGGAGACATGAATGATAGCAGGCGGGTGGAGACATGAATTATAACAGCAGCAGGCGGGTGGAGACATGAATGATAGCAGGCGGGTGGAGACATGAATGATAACAGCAGCAGGCGGGTGGAGACATGAATGATAGCGGGTGGGTGGAGACATGAATGATAACAGCAGGAAGCGGGTGGAGACATGACTGATAGCAGCAGCAAGCGGGTGGAGACGTAGCGGAACTGAGAGAACTCTGATAATACACAATAACACATAACAGCAGTGTGTGTGCAGTTTGTACGTACACTAGGAAAAAGACACATGAAACTTTGTGAAACTGAGCCACTTAAACACTGACCTCTCATTGTTAATTAGAACTGATAATGACACGTTAGCCTAGCTTAGCAAAGAGACTGGTTGCAGGTAGAAACTGTTAGCTTGCTAACTGATGTAGAATTTCTTAAAGTCTTGAGGTTCTGGTGTAATTATTGAAATTGTGACTAATTAAATGATTATGTAGATTAATAATGAATGTAAATAATGTTGATGTTTCTGACTGATTTTAATGCACAGTCTAAAGTTTCCAGCAGCAGAATGTTTTAAGTTCTTAATAAAATCTATGATAAAACTTTCACAACATGAATTATTTGTATATTTATGTGTAACTATATTTTCCCACACCTGTGTACTTTATGTTAGCTGTCTGAGTTCAGTTGTGTCATCCTCTGAAAGACAGCCTTTAGTCCGTGTGGACGCTCGAGTCGACAGGACTTCCTGTTTGTGTCACCAGATGTCCGTTCAAGGGATGCTTCACCCGTTGAAACATAAATCTGTATTGACATCGGGTCATATTTGTTTGACCGTACCACGAGCAGGTCTGATAACTGACGGCTCTACCTCCCATAGTACATTTAGAGACTGTAGGTACCACGAGCAGGCCTGATAACTGAAGGCTCTACCTACCATAGTACATTTAGAGACTGTAGGTACCAAGAGCAGGCCTGATAACTGAAGGCTCTACCTCCCATAGTACATTTAGAGACTGTAGGTACCACGAGCAGGCCTGATAACTGAAGGCTCTACCTACCATAGTACATTTAGAGACTATACCACGAGCAGCTCTGATAACTGAAGGCTCTACCTCCCATAGTACATTTAGAGACTAAACCACGAGCAGGTCTGATAACTGAAGGCTCTACCTCCCATAGTACATTTCGAGACTGTAGGTACCAAGAGCAGGCCTGATAACTGAAGGCTCTACCTCCCATAGTAGATTTAGAGACTATAGGTACCAGGAGCAGGCCTGATAACTGAAGGCTCTACCTACCATAGTACATCTAGAGACTATACCACGAGCAGGCCTGATAACTGAAGGCTCTACCTACCATAGTACATCTAGAGACTATACCACGAGCAGGCCTGATAACTGAAGGCTCTACCTCCCATAGTACATCTAGAGACTATACCACGAGCAGGCCTGATAACTGAAGGCTCTACCTCCCATAGTACATTTAGAGACTGTAGGTCCCAGGAGCAGGCCTGATAACTGAAGGCTCTACCTCCCATAGTACATTTAAAGACTGTAGGTACCAGGAGCAGGCCTGATAACTGAAGGCTCTACCTACCATAGTACATCTAGAGACTATACCACGAGCAGGTCTGATAACTGAAGGCTCTACCTACCATAGTACATCTAGAGACTATACCACGAGCAGGCCTGATAACTGAAGGCTCTACCTACCATAGTACATTTAGAGACTATACCACGAGCAGGTCTGATAACTGAAGGCTCTACCTCCCATAGTACATTTAGAGACTGTAGGTCCCAGGAGCAGGCCTGATAACTGAAGGCTCTACCTCCCATAGTACATTTAAAGACTGTAGGTACCAGGAGCAGGCCTGATAACTGAAGGCTCTACCTCCCATAGTACATTTAGAGACTATACCACGAGCAGGTCTGATAACTGAAGGCTCTACCTCCCATAGTACATTTAGAGACTGTAGGTTCTCAGAGCAGGCCTGCATTCTTGGAGCATTGTGTTCTCGAAGGATAATACAGCACTGTTACCTCTTTAAGATAAGATGGTGCCTGGCCATAAAGAGCTTTGCAAGTGAGAAGAAGGAATTTAAATTCTATTCTAGATTTTATAGGGAGCCAGTGCAGTGAAGCCAATACAGGAGTAATGTGGTCCCTTTTGCTAGTTCTATTATGTAGGTAATAAGTATGTAAGTATGTTTAAAATATGATCAACACGCTTATTCAAGGTGAGGCTGTGACGTCACAGAGCCTCTCATGAGGGTCTCTGGTGAGGCGGTGACAATGGAAGTGTCATATTTGTCCTCTAACGCCATTGGTCACTCTTATTTCTCACTAAGGTAAGCGATGTTACACTCACAGTTTATTTTGAGTGAAAATAAACAGACCCATGACTCTAAAAACACAACTTTACAGGATGTCTTACATTATCGATGTGATCAGGACGTTACCTAACCAGCATCACTTTACCTGTCTCATGTTAAACTACCTGTCTCTCTGCTCTAACAGTAAATGTCGCTGCAGCCCATGTGGTCTTTAAGGAACTGATGAGCACAATAAAACATGGCGGAGGATAATGAACACAGAAATCGAACTTAACTTAATAAAATCTAAAGAAAAGGTCACGATCGTCGCGCCATCATTTTGCCATGTTCTCTTAACGCATGCGCCTAGTTACGTAACGTGAACGGCAACAGGCATTTTAACGTTAACAGAGTTTTTGCAGTGGTGTCCAAACTTTTTTTTTTGCGGGCCAAAATTGTCGTGTTACTATCACTCGCGGGCCACAGGTTTTGTTTTTTAAAATATTGTTGAAAAAATAATAAGGCTTTGTAGATCAGAATCAAAAGGCTCGCTAAAGAATAAAAGGAAATCAAATATTTAGATTTTACTTTATTTGTTTCTTTCTCAGAATCACCTGTAACGTGGTTCATTTTTTTGGAGAAGCTTTCTGCATTTAGCTCAGGTCATTAAATGGTTGAACAACAGTCCGCTTGTTTGCAAAAACTTTGAATACATTATTTTTTTCATTTCAGTTTACAAATAAATGTGGAAAATAGTAAAAGCTGTAGATTTAAAAAAAAACAAAAACAAAAACAACATACATGTTACTGAACATTTTCTATTTTAGGAATATTGTTCAGCCCTTGTTAACATGAAAAATAAAAATAAGATAATGTGCCAATCTTAATCGAGGCCTCGGGCCAAAATTTTCTGATTCTTCATTTTAAGTCACGGGCCGCAAAAAATCCCCTCAAGGGCCGCAAACGGCCCTCGGGCCGCACTTTGGACACCCCTGGTTTATTGTATTCAATAACCGTTTCAAACAGATGACTACATCTAGTCTAACCCACACTGGGATTTTATTTTATTTCATCTGATATTTGATTACGTCACAGTCACAGAACTAAAACGACATGACTTAAATGCTTACGACATAATGACTCATTTAAACAGACATTAAAGTCATTGGCTGTGTCCGAAATCCGTCACTCATTCCCTACTCACTATACAGAGGACAGGGAGTGATTTCGGACACAGCCATTATCTCCCTGTAAAGCTCATATCCTGTTCGTGGTCACGGAGCTTCTTCGTTCAGCTGATTGAAGTGTTTAAAACGTTAAATGTACCGTTATTTAAACATCATCACCAGCATGTGACCGACGGGCTGCTGTCTCACGAACCCCCGGAAACTAAACTGTTAATCACCGGGGAAGGAGTCCGCCATCAGTCCCGGTCCATACCGAGCCGTGCCACGGAAACAGCCCGATTTACCGCACAAAACATCCTCATGATAACAGCTAACGTTAACGTCCCCGGTGTTTGTCTAAGGTTAACGTCCCCGGTCCCGGAGTCTGTCTAACGTTAACGTCCCCGGTGTCTGTCTAAGGTTAACGTCCCCGGTCCCGGAGTCTGTCTAACGTTAACGTCCCCGGTCCCGGAGTCTGTCTAACGTTAACGTCCCCGGTCCCGGAGTCTGTCTAACGTTAACGTCGCCGGTCCCGGAGTCTGTCTAACGTTAACGTCGCCGGTCCCGGAGTCTGTCTAAGGTTAACGTCGCCGGTCCCGGAGTCTGTCTAACGTTAACGTCGCCGGTCCCGGAGTCTGTCTAAGGTTAACGTCGCCGGTCCCGGAGTCTGTCTAACGTTAACGTCCCCAGAGTCTGTCTAACGTTAACGTCCCCGGTGTTTGTCTAACGTTAACGTCCCCGGTGTTTGTCTAAGGTTAACGTCCCCGGTCCCGGAGTCTGTCTAACGTTAACGTCCCCGGTCCCGGAGTCTGTCTAACGTTAACGTCCCCGGTCCCGGAGTCTGTCTAACGTTAACGTCCCCGGTCCCGGTGTCTGTCTAACGTTAACGTAAATATCAATATTGTCCTCCGTCACATTATGTTCCTTCCTGCTCCTCCTGAGATCATACCGCACTGCAGGTCCTCCGGTGTCGGTGGTGATGCCTCCGGGACACTTTTGAACCAGGTGGCGACTGCAAGATGGCGTCGGAGGCTGCGCAGTGGGAAGACGGGTGGTGACGTCACAGTGCAGGACACCGCATGCAGTTTTTCCTCTCTAAGCAAAGATCCATGATGTCGACGATGTGTAGTCGACGGACACACAGACACTAACGCTCGGATTAACGTCGCATCGGCGAACAACCGACGTGTTCGACCAGCTGAAGGTAAAGAGAGCGCGTGGCCCGGTGTGTCAGGAAGAACCGAGCGTGAGGTTCAGGTTTCATGGAATCCATAATGGCTGAGCACGAGGCCTACTGCTAGCTTCATGTGACATCACATTAATCTTCATATAAAGCATCCGGAGGTTAATATGAAGCTCATCATTCATCTCAGTGAGGGTTACACATCAGTGTTCCTCATGTGTTTCTCCTTCTCCATGTTTCTGACATGTTTCACATGTTCAGTTAACACATGGCGGCTACATGATGACATGAGGCTCAGTTTAAGAGTATACTCAAGGAGGGAAAATTGTGATTAAGTCAGTAAAATCACAGAGTCAGTATATAACTTCAGTAAAGGACGCTAATTGGACTGAGCTAAGCTCTGTCTGATTAGTAGAAGTGAGTTGTACAGGTGAGTTCTACAATTCTGCATTTTGTTTTGCAGACGCTTTTATCCAAAGCAATGTAGCCTACATCAGAGAGTAAGTACATCACAAGCAAAGATCTAGAAAGGAGGAAGAAAACGTCAGTAAATGCCAATGAAAAGCTTAAAGTCCGTTCGGACACACAGGTGATGACAGGCAATGCACAGCTGTTCATCGACAGCTGTTCTTGAGAGTTCTAATCAGCATCAAAATCATCCTAAAATCGTTATTATCAAACAAAACCATCATCATCACTATCGTCATGAATAATATTAAGGTCGTAGGTATTCATGAAAGAGCTGGGTCTTTAGCTTTTTCTTAAAGATGCAAAAGGACTTTGCAGCTCCAAATGAAAGGAGTTGTAGCGGGTTGGTTGGGTGAGTTGTAGCAGGTTAGCTGGGTGAGTTGTAGCAGGTTAGCTGGGTAAGTTGTAGCGGGTTGTTTGGGTGAGTTATAGCAGGTTAGCTGGGTGAGTTGTAGCAGGTTAGCTGGGTGAGTTGTAGCGGGTTGTTTGGGTGAGTTATAGCAGGTTAGCTGGGTGAGTTGTAGTGGGTTGGTTGGGGAATCATAGCCGTTAGCTAGGTAAGTTTTAGCGGGTGAGTTGCAGCGGCTAGATTGTATTGGGTTAGCATGTAAATTGGGTGCGTTGTAGCGGGTGAGTTGTAGCGGGTGAGTTGTCGGGTAAGCTGGCTGAGTTGTTGCAGGTCAGTTATAGCAGGTTAGCTGGGTGAGTTATAGCAGGTTGGTTGGGTGAGTTGTAGCAGGTTAGCTGGATGAGTTGTTGGTTGGGTGAGTTGTCGCGGGTTGGTTGGGTGAGTTGTAGTGGGTTAGCTGGGTGAGTTGTAGCGGGTTGGTTGGGGAATTGTAGCCGTTAGCTAGGTAAGTTTTAGCGGGTGAGTTGCAGCAGCTGAATAGTATAGGGTTAGCGGGTAAATTTGGTGCATTGTAGCGGGTGAGTTGTCAGGTAAACTGGCTGAGTTGTTGTGGGTAAATTATAGTGGATGACTTATTGTGGGTTAGTAGGTAAATTGGGTGCGTTGTAGCGGATTAGCTGGGTGAGTTGTAGCAATGTCAGGCTGTTATGTTGCTTGGTCACTGCTGATCAGTTAATAAGCTGCATTTTAAACGCACAGCTAGCTAAACTCAATCTCAAAAGACTTCAAAGGCTGTGTATGAAACCTAACTGACATGACGGTCAGCACACCTTTAGCAACTTACTAAACAATGGGTCATGGAAAGTTCGAGCTCCGGAAGTTAGCGTGATCATCGATGCATAAAAACAATTCAACAACAAAATTGTATTACTAATACAGCTAAGTAGTTATATTAATAAAATTAACAACATATAAAATATATCACAGTAAGGTTGCCTTTATTTGTACCTGTCTCGTTGGCTGACTGATGAGCTCTGGCATTGGATAGGCTGAGAGCTGCAGTGCATTCTGGGGTTCTAGGCTTCCATCTTATACAAATCTGTCCAATAAAGTAAACATTAGGGTTTTTCTCACTATATCTCTGAACGTACTACATACTAAATGTGACGTCATGCTTAATAGGAATAGTATGAAAATCTGTAGTTGGGGACAAAGATATAATATATATATAATTTTGCACACAGTGCATGTAATTCACTTATACGCACAGTATGTAAAATCATCCGCCGCCAGGGGGCTCTCAATCAAAACAATAACAAAAGATGATGCCAAGGCTGGCAGAGAATCATGGGAGTGATTCTGTCTGCTATTCCCCCTTTAAAATCCGCTTTGTTTTGATTTTCAAACGATACGTGTTATCCATAGTTAGAGGGGTAGCTGATATGATTGACAGGTGGGCGCGATGTAACCATTCGTCAAGAGGCTTAAATCCCGCTCTAGCTCTCAGTCTGTCATTAACGGATAACTTGTTTGTCTTCAGTCCATGATGATTAAAAGAAGCATGCTGAGGCCCTGATTTATGCTCAAAGCAATGGCTGTCAAGAAATAGAGTTGTATCGAGAAATATGTTTTCATCAGCAGCCAAACAGAACTCCACCCTAACCCTTAAAACTACACAGATTCAGTCACAAGCTACAACACAATGTAAGACACAGACTTATAAACCCTCTTTCTCTGGTCTCCTGCACACAGATGAGTTGAATAGGAGGGTCGTGGGTGCATGTTCATGTGTTTATATGCACAGTTCCTTTTAATTTTGTAATACTGTGATATAATACTGTTAAAGCAAAAATCACACAAAAATGATCATGATATAAATTTCAAGTACTATCGCCCACTTATAGTGTCATCAGCTCATAAAGCTCAGCTTAACTGAAGGTCACACGTGTCATCAACCAAGTAATGTCTGCAGTATAACACTGCAGTTTAAAATCTTAAGGTTAACAACAGAAAGGGTTGAACTCAATTCACGTAAGAGCTTCATGAGTAGAAGCTTTATATTCTGTAAGAAAGTGAAAACACAGTGTGTCATCTTGTTTCACAGGATGCTGAACCTGGGCACAGATGGTTAAAAAGCAGGAAGATCCTGCTCTGTAGATGTCTGGAATCTGTCCATGGCTTCTAAGAAGCAGAGAGGAATGGTTTTCTGTGAGGAAGGGGGGTTCACACCTGCAGCAGACCACCTACCTGAGTGCTTTGCAGCTCTTAAACCAGGGAGGAGAAATGAAGGTGGGAAACACAGCACCTGTTTGACGAATGAAGAAGCCGGTATGATGGGTAGCCCCTACATGAACCCATCAGAGGAAGCCATCAAGGCTACTGTTGGACTTCCTGCTTTGAAGTATCCAGCAGGTTCAGATAGCATTTCACCTGGTGGCCTGTCACCTGCCTGTGTCTGCAGAGGCATCAGAGTGACTCTGGACAACAACAGCATGTGGAACGAGTTCTTTAAATGCAGAACAGAGATGATTCTGACCAAACAAGGAAGTAGGATGTTCCCCTATTGTCGCTTTCGGATCTCCGGCCTGCAGCCGTCCAGGAAGTACACATTGATCATGGACATTCAACCTCTGGATAACAGTAAGTATGAGTGGACTGGCAGCAGCTGGCAGGTCGCTGGGAAGGCAGAGTCTCAGGTGAAGAGTGCACCATTTGCCCATCCAGAGTCTCCTTCAACGGGCCAACACTGGATGCTGAACCCAGTGTCCTTTTACAAACTGAAGCTCACAAACAACCTGACAGACCAAGAGGGTAACACCATGCTGCATCCTATGCACCGCTACCTGCCCCGTTTGCACATCTTTCAAACTGACAAGCCTGTTAAAGACATCAAGCTGAGCGGTCCTGCTGTCTTCACCTTCACTTTCCCTCAGACTGAGTTCATGGCCGTCACAGCGTACCAGAACTCTCACTTTGCTCAGCTGAAGGTCGACTGTAACCCGTTCGCTAAAGGACTGAAGGAGGACATCTCAAAGCTAAAAGTGAACTCTAAAAAAGATTATAGCAAAGATGGAGGCACAACAACAAACAAGCTGCATCCTGTGAAGAAGAGCTTGAAGTCTTTACTGGAAAACCATAAACTGAGAACCTCAAAAGCAGCGAACTTGATGCCTTCAGTGTCATGTGACCTGCAGACTACAAACAGAGATCAGTCGGCTGCAAAGATCAGTGGGGAAAGTTCACGGTAAGATGTCATGCTTTTCTAATTATTTACAAATGTCAAGAGAGAGAACAAGGAGGGAAGCAAACTCCTTAATTTCCCTCAGCAGTCTTCTGAATAAAGCACTGTATAAACTGATGATATTTAGTCAGCACAGAGCTTTAGCTCAATGTTTAACCTGTACATTAAGTTTTAAATGGGTTTGGATCAGTGTCCTAATAGTTACCCAGAAATTCCCAGGGTGCACTGTTATGGGGATCTTTGCTACAGCCTTTGTTTCATGTACAGCGTGAAGTTTAAGTTGTAGTCAGTGATGAGCACTGAATCATACTCAGCTCTGAGTGGACAGTTGTCTTCACTACACTCACAGAATAAATGATATCCACACACAGTTTTCAGGTATGCAGCTCTAAGGTGTGTTGCGGGGTGGGTTGTACCTGAATTACGACACTAAACATGAACTAGATTTAGTGTGATTGGCTGTAAATGGAGGAGATCTTGTGTGTTGAGTTGATCAGAGGTTATGCAAGTTCTACTTTTTATCATGATAATGGCTCATGTTTCATGGTTTGGTTTCCTTCAGTTCTCCTCCAGCTCAGAAGTTATTTTCTGAGCTGATTCGTGAGGCTCACGTTTCACTACAAAGATGCAACATGGACCAGCTGAGCAACAACAACATCCATCACACAACTGAGTGGACCAACACTAAAACAACAACTCTAAAACACAATGGACAAGAGGGCAGTAAACCTGTCAGAACACACGGTGAAACATCAGCTACAAACAAAGATGAAGCTGTTGTGAGTACCAGGAAAGTGAGGCAAGACCCTGTGAAGTCACTGAACATCAGTACTGATTGTCCTGCTACATCAGCTTCATCAACTCCATTAGCGGCCCACTACTTGTCTGTGGACTCGGAGCACCAACAGGACTTGTCTGTGGATTCCGAGCGCCAACAGAACTCTTTTGTGGAATCAGAGCACCAACAGAATTCGTCTGTGGACTTAGCGCACACACTGAACTCTTCTGTGGACCAACCAAAGCCTGAAGCTCCGTCAGAAGACCAAGTTAAACAACACAAACGTCCGGCACAGCTGCCTCTTCCAGCTCTAGCTCTGTTTTTAAAGCAGCACTCTACAAAACGTAAAAAAGCAAAGATCAGGCAGGACTCTCCTCCCCCAGCACTCCCGTCTGAAACTTCTTCTGAACCCATGACTTTGAATCCTGCTTCCTCAAAGGACCCCCCTAAAGATATAACTCAGTCCAAAAAACAGACGTCCTCATGTGCTGATGAATGTCTTTCACCTGATGAACCCAGCACTTGGCCTTCCAGTCCATCAGGTCAGGAAGCTACAGCTGCTTCGAACGGACAAAGAACTGATTATATGTCTATGTCAGACCCTGAAATCACCACCGAACATCAGGCTGATAGTCCACCTGTGTTATCCAGCTCAGATGAGCTTCTTTGTCCCCCTTTGACATCTTTTTCCCCCATGAGCTCCTTTTCTCTTATCCCCTCACCATCCTCTGACCTGGTGTTACCTGTTGAGATTTCACACCCATCAGCCTCCCCCACCATGAAGACTGAGTGTCTGCTTCCTGATCCAGAGTGTTCTTCTTTTGCCTTTGAGCCATTGTCTCCTACAAGTTCTCCTGAACCATTACCTTCGCTGCCTGTCTCTATAACTTTAGAACTCAGCTCTCAGACTTCTGAATATAAATGTGTTCATCCTGAAGAAGAATCAGCTGAATCAGTGTTTAAATGGCATACAGTGTTACCTCCACCTGAGCCTGACGTCCACTCTTCATTCACAACATTTCAGTCCACGCCACACACTCTTCCTTTAGCCTCTGTTCCATCTCCTGTGCTGCCTTCAGAGACTGCCTCCCTCCCTGAACCACAGTCTTTGGACCCATCCACATCGCCCCCTGAGATGTTTCAGGTAAACGAACAGTCACTACCATTCTCTGCAGAGCTGTCCCCCCTCGCACTCCAGCTGCCACTGTCTCCAACCTTCTCCTCTTTAGACGGAGACCCGTTATCACCCACGCCATCACTAGCTGACCTTGTGCACCTTTTCTCCATGGACGATGACCTGGGGTTGGGGGTGGAGTTTTCAAACTCAGAGTCGGTGGCTGCAACCTGCCTGCCTTCAAGCACAGTTGAAGCAGACCCACAGGAGTCGTCTCAGCCGCTGCAGATGGTCCAAGCCAACAAACCCTGCAAACGCAGGAAGAAGTGTCGCCGACGAAAGGTCGCTAGGACCCACACGGATCAGGAGAAAGACAACTCCACCTACACCTGCATGCAGGCGAACCTTGAGGAGGTGGAGGAGCAGCTGTTTATCTCCTTCACATCAAAGGTGAGACCTGTCAGAGGTACATCACAGAGGTGTTCTATCTGAGCTCTAACCTGCCCTGTGCAACATTGTGCCGTGTACCAAACTGCACAGTGACAAAGTCTGTTTCTAATTAAACACTTGAACTGAATGTTTTTACAGAGCCAGGAAGTCCCCCACACCTCCACCTGTCTGCTCAGGTCAAAACAGTGTTTTAGGACCTCTATGGTTTAAGTTTACTCTGTAATTTAACCCAAGGTTACACTCGATTTAAGTTTACTCAGACATTTCAGAATCAGAATCAGAAATACTTTATTAATCCCAGGGGGACATTTGGTTGTTACCTCTTCACACAACACAGCAGTAGGAAATAAAATAGAATAGAGATAATAAAATAAGTACCAAGTAGGAATACAATAATAAGATACAACAATTTAACACAAGGTTACACTCAGGTTTAAGTGAACTCTGACATTTAACAGGAGGTTACACTCAGGTTTAAGTTAACTCTGACATTTAACAGGAGGTTTTACTCAGGTTTAAGTGAACTCTGACATTTAACAGGAGGTTACACTCAGGTTTAAGTGAACTCTGATATTTAACAGGAGGTTACACTCAGGTTTAAGTGAACTCTGATATTTAACAGGAGGTTACACTCAGGTTTAAGTTAACTCTGACATTTAACAGGAGGTTAAACTCAGGTTTAAGTGAACTGAGGTTTTTTTATGAGCTGCAAATGCATAAATTCTCGCCACGTGTCCCTCAGATCTTGAGCTTGGCTCGTCAAACTATTGGTTGTAAGGTATAATTTAACTTATTTAGGCCCAGTAACTGTTTCAATATAGACCTCTATGGATCTTCAAAAAGTTTCGGATATTGTTGTTGTGTCAGTGAACAGTCTTACAGAAAATACATTTTATATTTCAGGAGGCCCTCAAACTTCACATTGTGGACTCTTTAAAAGTATCAGACCCTGAGGCTCAGAGAACACATGAAGGTCACCTGCAGACACCTGAAGGTCACCTGCAGACACCGGAGGACTCACCTGAGCATGGTAACAGCTCACAGATATAAGTCACACTTTGTTTGTGTTCTTTGTTGGATTTAGAGGATAAATATCACTTTAATCTGTCTTCTTCATGTTGAGCATAGTTTAGCATACTGACTGGAAGTAAGGGGAACTGTTAGCCTAGCTTAGCATACTCACGGGCAGTAAGGGGAACTATTAGTTGAGCTCTATCAACAGAGGAAGTAATGTAAATATGTCTCACTTGTAACCTAGTTTTAGAACAAGTTGTGTAAAATGTAAATAAAAGAAGTGCTGTTGTAAAACATGCTAACTCCATATTTAAATGAAAACAGCCCAAAGACAACATTTCTAACTAATAAGTAAATTTTTTCTGGAGAATTTTAAGCCCAATTTGAATTTGATTGAAGCAAAATGTTTAAAAAAAGTTGGGACAGTCACGTTTACGGCTCTGTAGCATCACTCTGTGAGGTCGGCAAACTCTGTACGACTGATTGTTTTTTCTACCTGTTTATATGGTTCAGCATTAAAGTTTTCTTCAATAATGTGCAGAGTAGCCATGTCATGAACACTAAAGCACCTCCACACCTCTCTGAAACTGTGAAATAACTGTTAGCCCTAGAAGCTAACGGTGAAAGTTTGGCATCATTATACATCTTTTATTTCAGTAGGATGTTAAAGAATGCTAAAGTTAACAGCTTTTAGTTGTTGCTAAGCTAACTGTATCACAAATGAGGAACAGGAGCTAAAATAATGTACACTACTGTATGTTAAATTTAAATGTAAGCAGTTTTTTGTTTTAACCGTTTCTAAAGTTTGTGCTAAGTTAATTCCATCCTGCACCCTACAACACACTCGTTTTCAGAAAATCTGTGCTAGCAGCCAGTTAGTCTCTTTTATAATAAAGTGTTTTATTTGGCAGTAGACAGCTTGGAGAAAAAGATTGCTGCCTTCCAGAAGATCCTCCTGAGAGACCTGAAACTGATGAGACACAGACAGGTGATCCATCCTGTGCTGCAGGAAGGTACGTTGCATACATTTCTTTTAGCATTCTTTTTTTTGGTTGATTTTTGGGCTTTTTATGTCTTTCGTTAGAGACATGGCAGTGGAGAAGAATTCACTGAGTGAGAGAGAGTTATGACATAACCCAGCCTGCTAACGTGACAGCCTGCTAACGTGACAGCCAGCTAACGTGACAGCCTGCTAACGTGACAGCCTGCTAACGTGACAGCCTGCTAACGTGACAGCCTGCTAACGTGACAGCCTGCTAACGTGACAGCCTGATGTAGCACACAGACATGCTGCTGTAAACACAGAATAGCATAGAACTGAGTATATTGTATAGATCCGCCTCAAGGATCTGCCCACAGATTGGCCTATTGTCACCAATACCCGATATAGCTATTTGTGTCAGGATCGGATACCAGGATCAGATTGGACCAATATCCGATCCGATGTCCCTAAGTGTAACCTGGTGTAATCTGTTTTTAGTGGGTCTGAAGATGAACCTGCTGGATCCCACTCAGGCCATAGACCTGCAGTACTTGGGGGTCCGCCTGCCCCTGCCCCCACCTGGACTCTCTGTGGATCCCTCAAATCCAGGTCTGTACCCGCATCTGGATCTGAACCAGGTTTAAATACCATTAGACCACCATGACTCTAGACTGTCCTGTGTTTATCTAATGAGATAAATCAGCTTCAAACATTAAACTGATCTGTGATCAGTATACCTTTGTTACTCTGTGCAGGTGTTTGTGGTGCATTCGTGTCCCGGACAGGAAAAACAACAGATGTGACTCAGATTAAAGGCTGGAGAGAGAAGTTCAGTCCATCAGAGGCTCCACCCCCTCCTGCACTACCTGAAGGTGATCTAATTTAGTGAAGATTATCAGCTGAAAATAGGACTTCATTTAACTGATAAGAATCTATATTGATACACTTGAAAGATATAGAAATCAAACTTTGATAAATAACTTCAACATTCTGCAGCCTGAATCTAAACCAGGACTTTCATGACTTCTGACCCTGTTGATGTTTCCCTCCTGCAGTTGGTCCTGGTCCTGACACGCAGAAGAAGAACCTCTCTGCATTCTGTAGTGACATGTTGGATCAGTACCTGGAGAATGAGGGAAAGCTGATTGATCGGCAAGTTGACAGTCTGTCTCAGCAGCAGTCTGACCCTCCAGTCTACCAACTGCCCACCACCAGCACTAGCTACGTCCGGACCCTTGACAGCATCCTGAAGAAGCAGGTGGCCTCAGACCTGATATCTGGATTCATTCCCCCCTCGAAGAGACCCAAACTCCCTCCAAAGGAGCCCCGAACCTACCTGAGAGAAACCACCAAGCAGAGAGGTCCAAAATCACACAAACCAAGACCAGAATCTGCTCTTACATCTGGATCCAGTCCAGCTGAGTCAACCCATATCACCAAACTGCCCATTGTTCCGACTGCAGCTGCCTCCCTTTCTTCAGCAGCCCCCCCTATATCAGAACCCTTGGCCCCAATCAACAAACCTAAGAAACAGAGACACATTGTGAGAGTCCCATTTGCATCAGGACCGCCCCCAAAGGTAAAGGAGAGCAGGAAGCTTAAACCCAGGACCATGTCCCAGACCCTAATCCACCCCAGCATTACCAATGTTGTCTCAGAAGACCTGGCTCCACTGGATTCAGACCCAGAACAGGGGAATAAGACTCATAGTGTTCCTGTGATGACAAGGGGTCTGCTGAGACAGAAGGACCTGGAGGATGGAGGGGTCTGGGAAGGAAAACCCAGAACCAGAATCACAGAAGAGAGGGCTGCCGTTGCTCTGACATCACTGTTCACTCTTAAGGTAAGATCATACTAGAGTCTGAGTCACAACCCTCTCCCTGTGGTCCACCACCCACAGGGAGAGTCAGAAGAGAGGAGTAGAACTGTCAGGTGTCAGGTGGCAGGGGAGGCTGCAGACAGATCTGGTAAACCCTTAACATGTAGTGAGGGTGAACTGTAAGCGTCTGGTGGAGTCCCATGTCTACAAGGTCTTCAACTCCCTCTGGATGAACGTTTCTTTCGTCTCAAAGGAGATTGTGGATGTGGAGTCTGAGTGGTCCATAGTTAGAGATGTACTCCTCTGCAGCTTCCAGGGATCTCAGGAAGCTGCAGAGGAGTACAGAGTGTTCAGTAGGGATGTGATTTCAAACCTTGCAAGGAAAAAAGCCTGAGGTGGTAGGAATTTTGGTAGGCTACGGAAAAGGACTTGTGGTTGGCCTCAAGGATTTTCTGGCAAGCTGGCTCAGACTCTTTTCAGCAGGGGGCGAGTTAGAGTTTAGGGGTGTAGAACTGCTGATGCAGACAGGGATATTAAAGAACTCTTTCAGAAACTCCTGAACCCAATCAATGCATCCTCTGATGAGGGAGTCCAGAGAAAGCACTACCCATATCATTGTCAGAGGTTGCTAAGGTTGTCAAGAAGTGACATGGCAGTACACAAGTTGCTGGCCTCCAGCAGGTGCTGTAAGCTGGTCAGGATGATGTCATAACCTACAAGTCTGGGACCATGGTTCTCAGTGGAGAAATTCTTCACAGCAGATAAAGAGTTCAGATAGTTCAGGGTCTTGTTCACAGTGAGTATAAAATTGATTGTGAGATTGACATCTTGATGCAGCATCAGATCCGATGCTGTCACAAAAAAGGAACTAACCAGGAGGGCTAGGCTCCTCTTTAACAGGTAGATATATGTCCCACCCCTCACCTGAGTTCATGAGATCTGGTTAGTGGTCAAAAGAAGAATTAATGAATGGTGGAACATTTGACCAAAATGAGTTTCCTCTGCAGGATTGTCTGGGCTCAGCCTGGGGGTGGGGTAAGGAACTTGGAGTTTAGTGTAGCTGCTACTCTTTACCAACAAAAGGTGAGACCTGAGAGGGTTTTAAGTCTTGTCAGGATCCCTCGAGAGGGCCTCCTCCTTTTTGAGCTAGGAGTACATCCCGGGGTAGACCCTGAGCTTCTAGTGGGTTCTGAGATTGTATGTGGTATCTATGTTTCCCCCCAGGGCTTTGTCATCGAAAATCCGACCACTCCGGTGCAGGTGGTTCGCAGACAGGCCCCTCCCTGCCTGAATGAGTTCTGCCGGCTGGGCTGTGTGTGCTGCAGCTTGTCTCATGGCTGCAGGATCAGTCACTGCGGCCGGCCCGCCTGCATGCTGGGCTGCAGCTGCCTCAAACAGAAGGTGGTTCTCCTCAAGCACCTTGACCCGGACTCAAGCCCCTCCCACCAGGGAAACAGGAAGAGGAGGAGGAGGAGGAGGATGAAGATGGCTTATGGTAGGTTCACCTTCTGCACCTGCTACTTAAGCTACAACATTCAATCAGAGAGCTTCAGGCTCTGATGTCACCCAAAGCAGGTGATGAGACACTGAAGTTTAAATTATTTTTGTCTGATATAAAAAAAATGTAGCTAATATCAAATGTAAAACATTAAAGGGATACTTCACCCATTTGCATTAAGCTTTGTATCATTAGTAGGGCTGGGCAACGATTAAAAGTTTTAATCACGTTAATCGCATGAGTTCCTGTGATTAATCACGATTAATCGCATTGTTATATGCAAAATCCAACAATTAATTCAAAAGTAGTGTATAGCGCACTTTTATTGTTAATATACTTCTCAACTTAAACAATGTAATCAAAGCAAGTAAACACAAAACTAAAGCTTATTGCCACTGCAAGGACACAATGTCATCCTGTTTGTTATATAAAAAAAACTGCCCAGAAAGGTTTTAGGCTAAGCGGTATAATGAAAATGTCGGGATGCCATTTTTAAAGTAGGGGAGAGTGTGTCAGGTCAATTGAGAACATTGATGTTTATTGTTTGGTTATCGGGGAAACCACAAACAAATTTTTGTTGTACTTGTCATTTGAAATTCTTGAGTTTATAATCTTTTTGAATTTGTCTTCAATATTGCTAATGTATTTTTCTGAACTGCAACATTATTCAAGCAGTTGATGTTGACATGTTATTAATTAAATGCACTGCATAATCTACACCACTAGGTGGAGTCTGTGAGTGACAGTGACATGCAGGAGTTCAGAGAAGAAGAATGTTTTTGTGATGCTTCGGAGTTAGCAAGAAAGCTGTAGTTATCATTCAGCAGCTGAAGAGACTTGTAGGCAGAGTGTTTGTTAAATGCTTAAATAAAGTGAAGACAAGTGAAACGACCTTTCAGCGTCCGCCTGAGTTACTGGCTGCAACATATTTTAGAGTACTTATCAAGTACTTCGGTGATAAGAAAATTCAACTTCTCAGTGGTTACAAATAACTTTGGCTCTGTCGACTGCGCCGTCTGAAAGAACTTTAAAATGAAAATGGCCATGTAAAAGTTCCGTACACTTCTCCATGCTTGATTATCTGCCAATTATTTTCTGACTGTTCCATGTTTCCTGTGAGCGCCGCAGCAGTCATGCGCAGCAGTAAGCAACATACTAGGCTCGCTCACGATGGAATTTTACAAAATAAAAGCCAGTGAGCAACAGACTTTTACAATAATAAAAAAATAATAAAAACTTTGTTAAGGCGAGATAAAATAATTGTCGGCGATAATTGATTAATTAGTTAACGCGTTAATGTGCCCAGCCCTAATCATTAGAAACCTGGTAGTATTTTTGAATGGTCGTGCATCCCGCCCTCATTTTCCCCTGAGACGGGAAACATCTGTATTTCTTGTCTGAAAAGGAGCCAAAAAAATCGTCATTTTGCGTCATCGACGGCTTCTCTGGTTAGAGTCGGCACGAGACCTGACTGTCGGCGGCGGTGAGGACAAGGAGCCTGGGCCGGCTCGAGCTGGGGCGGACCGGTGGTGTTGGTGCTTTCACTGTTTGCCTATGGACACAGACATAGAGTCTGTTTGCTGCCAGGAATTTCCAAGATGCCAATTCCTTCTGGAAGAAATCTTGGTATCAGTTGAGGAAACGGCTGTATGTGTTGTAGTAAATGTCTGTAAATAGAGGACCGTAGCTTCAGTGGGAGTGGCCTGCGGTGCTATGCATTCTGGGAGCTGTTGTCTTTCATCCACTCGAGCCAAAAATACACTTTCTGCCTTTTCTCGGTCAAGAAGGCACCAACTTGAAAATGTATTTCACATTTCTACTACATATATGACGCAATGTCAATACAGATTTATGTTTCAACGGGTGAAGTATCCCTTTAAACAGTATTTATGTGATTAAAACTGTGAAGTTCTTCATAAACCTAAAAGTGTAGAAATGATTTTAAAATCTGGAGTCTTAGCTTTTAGTGTTTAAATGTTTACACCTGTTTACTACCTGTGATCACGTGACAGTATGACCCCTGTAGTCTACTTGTGATTGCTTGACATCTTGACACCTGTTAATGTTGACACTTGAGGTCTACCTTCGGTCACATCACATCATGACACCTGTAGTCTACCTGTACATGACCTCTCCCCTTGTAGTTCTGAAGGAGGCGGACTCAGTTTCCCAGCCTGCCCAACGGGTCCGTACTCTGTGGAAGAGGGATGGCAGAGACTCAGATCAAGATCCGATTCACATCCCTAAAGCAGTTCATCGGCCCTGCCCATCAGTAAGACCCACCTTCTCCTGTATACCTTTCATAATAAAGGTTCATACTTCCTGTTCTATGATCTGTCTGTCCGCCTGCAGGAGAGGACAACAGTTAGCAGCTGTGCCAGGGTCAGAGGTTATTTCCTGAAGAGGCGGAGCCACAAAGTGAAGGTAAGCTCCTGATTGGCTGAGGTCAGGTGAGATCAGATGTCATGGCAGGTGAGACCTGACAGAAGTTATTTTGCTTCCAGGACACACCTGAGGACAAAAAATCTAAAGACGGTCGTTTGAAACGTGTGAAATTGAAGGACCCTCAGCGCTCCACACCCTCAGCAGGTAGACACAGGACTGTTTCATAAAGTGGCTGTGTGTGTGACTAATGGCTTTCTTATGCTGCTATTTCAAAGATTTAAGTGTGACGTCATTGTGACATCATTGTTGTCGTTTCTTGCAGCACTTGGACCAGATCAGGTTGTTTCCTCTGTCCAGTCCCCTAGTTCTTGTATCGAGTTAACCCCGAAGCCGTCCAAGCGTCTGATCATCCTGACGGAGGGTAAGTGGGGCAGCGCCGCCGACAGGAGCATGGTGTTAAAGCACCTGTGTGAGCGAATGGCTCAGGACCAACTCAACCAATCGTTCTGCCTTGGGGGGTACCGCATAACTCCCATCAGCCAGACTGCTGAGGGGGACGGGGCTGACAGCTGCATACAGTATAGAGTCCACATCTCCATACCAGAACCAGAAAAACCAGCACAACAAGCACCTAACACAGACCAACAACAGGTAAGAACTCACTTTAAGAGCTTACAGCACACACCTGAGCAGGTGACAATAACCCCTCACACAGCACACACCTGAGCTGGTATACACACACCTGAGCAGGTGATAATAACCCTTCACACAGCACACACCTGAGCAAGCATACACACACCTGTAAAGGTGCTCGTAAATCAGAACATCTGTCTGAGCATGTGAGCAGTGCCCTTGATTTGATTGATCCTAATGGACCTGTATCTCATTAGGAACACATGAAACAGGTTTTCAGGGAGGCGGATCCTCCTGAGGAATGGCAGAGAGAGGTGGAAGCGAAAGAGGCTGAGCCTCCTGAAGATTGGCAGAGAGCATTGGAGGAGGAAGAGGCGGAGCCTAGTGAAGACTGGCAGAGAGAGGTGGAGGAGGATGAGGCAGAGCCTCCTGAAGATTGGCAGAGAGAGGTGGAGGAGGAAGAGGAAGAGGCGGAGCCTAGCAAAAATGACCAAACAAAGGATGTCAGTGAGGAGAAGGCAGCATCAACTTATCACCAGGTGCACGATGCGAACCACAGAGAAGAACAGGACATAAGATCAGAGAAGAAGAAGAGGATCAGTTTGGGTCTGCCATTCCTCACAGGAGTCTCACCTGCTGGCTTCCTGATGACCAAGAGGAAGCAGCCAGGAGGAACAGACCACCTGGTCCAGGTGAGTTGTTGCCCCCCTGTCCCCCCAACTAATCAAACTCTGCCCACTGATTATCTCACTCACATCTGTCATTAACTTTTCCTGTTTACCTGTCGGCTTGTATTTACCTTTTTACCTTTGTGTTTATCTTTATGTTTATCTGTGTTTACCTGTGTGTTTATCTGTTTACCTGTGTGTTTATCTTTGTGTTTATCTGTTTACCTGTGTGGTTATCTGTTGACCCATAAGTTAATCTGTTTACCTGTGTGTTTATCTTTGTGTTTACCTGTGTGTTTATCTGTTTACCTGTGTGTTTATCTTTGTGTTTACCTGTGTGTTTATCTGTTTACCTGTGTGGTTATCTGTTTATCTGTTTACCTGTGTGTTTATCTGTTTACCTGTGTTTTTATCTGTTTACCTGTGTGTTTACCTGTTTACCCGTAAATTAATCTGTTTACCCGTTTGTTTACCCGTTTGTTTACCTGTGTGTTTACCTGTGTGTTTACCTGTTCACCTTTTTCCTGTGTGTGTCATCAGGTGAATGGGAAACTCTATCCTCTGGCTAAGATCCAGTTGGGACAGATGGGGGCACTTCATCCTGCGAACAGATTGGCAGCTTACCTGACGGGGCGAGTGGGGTCAAACAGGAAGCAGCATGGCTCCTCCGCTGAACCTCACCAGAGCCGAAGTCCTGGAACGCCCCACCATAATGTTTCCTCCTCTTCTCCTGTGGTCGGCATTCCTCTACCCAAACCTCAGCCGTCAGTCCCAATTCCCTCCATCCAGACCCCACCAACAGGTGAGCTTTACCTGTTTATATAAAACTTATCAACCTATTACAAAACACTTGGATCGGGCCAAACTGTAAGTGTCTGTTAGCATGCTAACTGTCAGGTCAATCAGTGACTGTCCGTTAGCATGTTATTGATCAGGTCAACCAGTGAATGTGTGTTAGCATGCTAACAAACACTCACTGGTTGACCTGATCAATAACATGCTAACGGACAGCTAACGATGATGGAGTAATGTCGCATCTGTCGCAGAGTCTCATCTGCCAGTCTTCCTCCACCAATCAGCTGCCTTGTCTAACCCGCCAACACCTGAGGGGACAGGGTCTCGGGTAGTGACAATGATGTTGTACCCAAATAGGACAGGAAAGACCAACCAGGTTACAGTGGTACCTGCAGCATCTTCTAGCTCCGCCCACCTACCAGGTAAGATGACATTATCCTCATGTCCTTGCTGGTCTCTGGTCCACATTCAGATCCTGTCACTGCTTGCCTCTGGTCTAAATTCAGACCCTCTGGTATGTTTCAGGTCCAAACCCGGCTCTGAAGGTCTCTCAGGTGTGGATGGTCCCAGCCACGGGTCCTCTTCAGGGTCCTGTTCGGGGTCCGTCACCAACCTCCACTGGTCAGAGGATGATACTGAAGCCAGTTCAGACCACATCAGGGTTACAATTCTACCGCAGACCTGACGGGAAACTTGTTCAACTGGTCCCCCTCAGCCAGCTGAGACCAGTCCCCAAGATCCAGGAAAAGAACAAGATCCAGGACCAGAAAAAGATCCAGGACCAGACCTGTTCTGTGCAGAAAGGTGAGTCTGAGAGAAACGTTCTTTTTGATTCTGAACTTGGACTTTTTTTTTGCACCTGACATGTTTGCCAAGTTAGTGTGGTTTGTTGACCTCGATCCAACCTCACTACAGGAAGCAACCACTGTAGGCTGTCTCTTCTCATCATTACTGAACATGCATTAACGACCACAGGCCGGGGCTATGCCCCACTTTCTATTATAGGCAAACACGACTTTATAACATGTAGCGGGGGAAACACAACTTTGAGAAATTAGGTCTTGTTGGCTGCCCGGCTACCGGCACCGTTGTCTGGCTTGAGTAGGCTACGGGACTTTCGTCTGCCAGGATTTTGAACTTGTCAGGCCCGGGGCAGAGGGCTCTCCGTGGGTGAAGTGTCAGTGTTTGATGACAGGGAGTAATGTTAAACTGTAGCAAAGAGATGAGTAGCGAGTTCAACCCGGACACCGGAGATGGCGAAAGCACAAAGTGTCAGGCTGGTAAAGCGGGTGCAGAGGGATGAGTTGCAGCTGGAGCTCATAGCCCCAGAGATAGCACTAGCTGCAGGCATCCCGGGGCTACAGCCACGGATCCACACTCGGCTCTCGTCCCCGATGTTAAAATCCCAGTCGGACTCGCTTTATCTCCGCGTTTCAGTAACATTTAAGTTATCCTATGTCTTTCAACGGTACAACTTCCCGATCAAAACATAACTTTCTGATCCTAGCTGTCTCTCTTACTCTATCCATAGGCTAAATAAACAGATCCACAGCGCCCCTACAGGCCTGGAACACTTCCGTTTAAGGCTGAACTTGCAGCGTTTCTGTGTTTGCTGTTGTTTTCTGGTTGTCTGTGTTTTGACTCAAGTTTCGTTTCTGTACTTGCAGCGCGTTTGATGCTTATGCAGTTGTTTTGCCTATTTGCAGCGCGTTTGTGTCTTTGCATTTGTTGTGGTAGTTTGCATTTGCTTTTGAATGTGCAGCATTTCTATATATGCTGCGCGTTTTTCTATATGTATGTCGTTTAATCAGTTGCTGAGCGTTTGACCCTTACCAGCCACCGTACCTACCTGACGAATCTTCAGAAACAGTTTGGGTGGATGGGCAGGTCCTGGTTCAGGAGGGTTAACGTGCTCCTTCTCCTGAATTGTCTTGATAAGCGTCTTCAGTTACTCCAGAACATCAACATATTATTTTCAAAGTGTAACGTTTGCCTCCAGTGATAGAGCTAATAAAACAGAAACAGATGAGCAGAGCCGATATCGATCCTTGTAGTCGCCTATCCATTTAGAAATTGTAAAGTTTCTTTGGAGCAGGCAAAGCCAATCAGGAGTCAAATAGTCTTTGTCTAAGAGTTCTTGATCATGATGGTATCTGTGAGCACCTGAAACTTTGATCATGTGACTAAACATCACCCCTTTACATGTCCCCTCCCACAATTGTTTGTTCTCCCCCAGTCCTCCAGCCTGCTTACTGTCAGACCTCAGACCCCCAATCCCTGCCCCTCCTCCCTGCCCCAACCCAGCCCCCTTCTGCTGTCTTGGCTCAAAGGGAGACTTGTAAATTTAAAGTCTTCCCCACTGACCACACAAAGGACCCAATGATTGTCACCTGTGTGAAAGTCCCGCTCCCTCCCCCAACCAAGATGGCCGCCTCCTCCCCACTCCTCCCCAAGGCCTCTGTGAATCTTCTCTCCCTCAATCCAGATAAAGGTGAGGGGGCAAGCTTGGGTGTGAAGACTGTGACAACGGCCCCTTGTGGGGTGGTAGTCCATCAGAAACCTCATACCATAATCCAGACCACTAGTAGATCCCAGTCCAACCCTCCAGGGTCAGAGGTCTCTCTATCCCCACCTCAACCCCCAGCCCACAGGACCGGACCTGAGCCAGAGCCGTGTAGCAACCTAAGGGACCTGGACATGATGTGTGTGGAGACTGAGGTGGTTGCTGCCGGGACAGTTGTTGGAGACAAGCAGCAATCAGAGACCTTGGAAACTGAGGAGACGGAGAACTCGTCAGACTTTGAGGAGGAAACAGATGAAGAAAGAGATTCAGTCAAATCTCAGGTATGATTAAGACTTGCCCATTTACCAGAAGTTAAATATCAGAACAGAATAATCCGGATTATGTTTAAGATGGTTTGATGTGTTCTCTTTGTCATTAAGCCTGACAACATACGTCACAACATGTTGGAGAAGCAGCGTAGAGTGAAGATGATGAAGCTGTTTAAAAATCTGAGGAGAGAATTGGGACAGGACGAGAAGACACCAAAGATCCACATCCTCAAAAAGGTACATTAAATATTTTATATTTATTTTACGGTTAGAGAGCTGGTTAGTTTGGTGAATGGTACCGTAAAATCCAGAATATAAATCGCACCAGTATATAAGACGCACCCTGTTTTGAAGGTCTCTTAAAGAGAAAAAAAAGTTTAAACTGTTTTCCTGCGTGACAATTTATATTGTGTTCAGCGATGTCTACAACGTGCAGTTTCTGTGCAGCTGTGTCATTCTTTTAGTTCCGTCTTTTTTCACTTTCGGGAGTTTGCGCTCCTACCAGCTACAGTACGGTAGTTGAGCTCTCAGCCTGCAGGGAAAGTTGTGAGGCACAGACTCCTAGCTTGCGAGCCGCGCTGCTTGACTCCACTGGTCACTCTTTAACTTTAATACAGGACTCTTTCAATCAAAAGAGCACTCCACAAGGTTTATTTACGGAAAATATATACCACTGTTTTCTGTAAATGCATGATTATGACCTGGTGAGGGAGAAAAGATGTGGAAAAAGTCGCGCAGCCAGCCTGGCCTGTGTCGCCGTCTTTCCCAGCACAGCGTGCACTCAGCTTTCAATACACAATGAATGGGGATGGGTTTTTAATCGCATCAGGTTGCAGTTAATGGCTGCTGCACCCGCTGTAATGATGGCGTGTGTATATTGGTCGCACCGGTTTATAAGACACAGCCAACTTTTAAGATGAAAAAATAGGTATTAAAAGTGCGTCTTATACACCGGATTTTACGGTAGTTGTTAGTTTCTTTATTTGTAAGTTTGTTTATTGATTAGTTAGTATGCTTATTTGTTGTTTGGTTTATTGGTTAGTTTGTTAAATTGTTGAGTTTCCAAATCATTTGTTTGTTGTTGGTTAGTTATAATTGCTTGGTTAATTGGTTTACTTGTTTGATAGTATATTTATTGGTTGATGTATTTGTTAGTTGATTTTTTTGGTGTATTTTGCGGTTGGTGTATTTGTTGGTGTATTTAGTGGTTGGTGTATTTGTTGGTGTATTTAGTGGTTGGTGTATTTGTTGGTGTATTTAGTGGTTGGTGTATTTGTTGGTGTATTTTGCGGTTGGTGTATTTATTGGTTGATTTTTTTGGTGTATTTAGTGGTTGGTGTATTTGTTGGTGTATTTAGTGGTTGGTGTATTTGTAGTAGAGTGTCAGTTTGTGTTGTTTGTGTTGTCACTGCAGGCGAAGGAGGCGATCCAAGAGCTGAGGACTGCACAAACAAATCTTACAGGGATAAAGAGGTTGCTGATGAAGAGGAGGGACCACTATCTCAACATCATTGCTCCCCCCACAGGTTTGACCTCTGACCTCCCTGTTACAACCTCTGACCTCTGACATTGCCCTACTGACCTCTGACTGCCCTCTCACCACTGGCAGGAAGTAAACACAAGGAGGTGATCGAGGAGGCAGGGCTTCTGTCGGACAAGATGTATGAGCTGACAGACAACTCATCTGATGAGGAGAAAGTCATCGCCTTGACAACAAATGTGATGGATTCTCAGGTGGACCATAAACAGATACTAAATCAATAATCACAACAGAAAGCAATGAACTGTGAACGAGTTGATTTAAATTTGATTTTTGATGGTTTTTGATGTAATGTTCTGAAAAAATAAAAGAGAAGAACATGGTGTCTGCATGTTTGTTTCAGGTGGAACATGATGTTCAAAGTGTCACCATGGGGATGATGGATGAGATTGGTCAGCTGAGTGATGCCCAGAGGAGTCTGTCGAGCATCATGGAGGACCTGGACTCAAAGTAAGAACTGATTCTCTTCCTGTCTCAAGATGAGGTCACCATGACATCACTGGAATAACGGCTTGGTCCTCCATTTTCTACATTGAAATCACTCTTTAAAAAAACAACAGACAGGAAATAATGAAAAGAACCTGATTTTAGAGACAGGAATGATACAAGGTACATGAGTATTTACCTGTAGCTTCACTTTATAAAACAAGCAACCAATCAGAGCAAGGACCTTTTGAGCAAAGAAGACCAGGTGAGTCGAAACCAACATGTCATCTTCTTTTTTCTGACAACAGAGACGCTTTGAGTGCAAAGAAGTTGCTGCGAGATCAGAGAGTCAACACCGCCTTCAAAGCTCTCCAGTCCGTGATGAATGACAAAAACTCTGCAAGGACACACCTGTTGAAACAGGTAACAACCAGCAACCACAGCCACAAAACATTGTGAAACTAGAGCAACCACACATCAGGAACCTAGAGCAACCCCAGATCAGGCAACCTGTTACGCCGCTACACAAACCCACGGCTAAATGCTATCCTTGCGCCTGACTCTAAGGCCAGTGAGCCCGAGGAGAGGTGCAGGACTGCCGACTACCTCACGCTCACTCGATTAACAAACAGGTTTTTTTTAACGACCTATCAATAAGTTGATAGGTGGGTGTATTTTAGTCGACGACTTTTTCTGTTGTTGACTTCAGTCTCAGTCACAGAAATTCAGGAGACGAAGGGTTAAAGTCGATTGTTGTGTTTCAGGCTTGTCGGGAGATTCAGACACTGCAGTGTGAGATGAAACTACTGAAGAGTCTGAAGAGCTGTCTGAGACAGCAGAGAGACGCCTACATGAAGAAGATCCAGCAGGGGTCAGGTGAGGAGCAGAGGGGGAGGAGTCCTACTCGATGAGGCCAATGAGGGGAGAGGAGGAGTTGAAATATTTCTGCAGAAGGTGTAAACATTTTTTGTTTTGAATGTTGAGCTGATAGGTGCAGCTGTTACCTGTGTTTGTGTCTGCAGGTAAAAGTCAGCAGGGAATCCTCAGGAAACACCAGGTGTCCAAGAAAGACAAAGCAGCCAATCATCTTCAAGATACAGAAGGGGGTGTGGCTTCCTCATCAACTGATGATGACATCATATTAACTTCCTCCAACCTGCAGCAGCCTATTAAGGCTCCTCACACTCTGACCCCGCCCACACCTACACCTGTGCAGACACATTTTCTGAAAAATCCACCTGTCCTGGCTCCCACTGTTACCCACAATTCATCAGGAGTTAAGGACAGGACGAGGACGATCCCAAACATCCTGACTCGCAGAAGGAAGATGGTGAAGGGTGAGAAGGGTGAGATGTTGTTGATTATTTAACGAGCTGGGCACAATGCGGTTAATCCAGTGAACGTTGCATATCTCTGTTAAAGGTTTCATTCATTTTGAACGTAGACGTTAGTTTGAAAAATGATCAAATAAATTGTTTTTTTTACGGTATTTACGTTGTGTGTGAAGACACAAGGCTGTCATCAGGTGTGTTGTCGACCACGATAGGGAGAGCGAGAAAGTCCTGTTTCTACTCAGGCTCTCATTGGCTACAGTAGCCTAGGAACAGTGAATGGAAGGCCCTGATTGGTCCAATGAGGTGAAAGGTCAGAGTGCATGAATAAGTACAGAGAACAACTGAGAGTTTGGATCAGTCTATGGATCTTTATGGATGTGATTAGTTTAAATCTTGTTGAAGCAGCAGGACCTTTTCTATTGGAATATTCAAACCTGAAGAGAACAGTCAACCTTTAGATGGGAGAATCCCTTTGTGAATGAGGCCTGATGATCTGAACATCAGGCCTCATTCACAAAGGTGTTCTTATCTCCAAGTGTTCGTTAGTTGACAGATTAGTTCTTAAAGAGATACTTCATCCATTTGCATTAAGCTTTGTATCATTAGAAACCTGGTAGTATTTTTGATTGGTCGTGCATCCCGCCCACATTTTCCCTTGAGATGGGAAATCTTTGTATTTCTTTGTAAGTCTAAAAAGGAGCTTCCGATGACGCAAAAATCATCATTTTGCATTATCAGAAGCTGTTGCGGTTACCGGGGTGAAACTACAACTCTAGTTCCTTTTATTTTCAACCACTGACGCTACAGACCAATCACAGATCAGTGGGTGGGAACTCACTCCCAGAATCGAAACTTAATGTCCGCCACATTGCTTGGAGGCTATGCTAACAGGCTCTATGGAGAAAGCGGATAATGGCGAAAAAATATAAATATAGCGACAAGACGGTTGCTGCCTACAGGCCGGTCTTGTGTCTTGGCTGCTGCGGCCGATGGCCCCTGGGGCCATGGGCCGCCGCTGGGTAGCCACAGCAGCCAAGACACAAAACCGGCCTGTCGGCAGCAACCGTCTCACTGCTATATTGCTATATTGCTGGCTGCCACCAGCCGCTGCCAACTCAGTAGCCGAGACATTAGGCCTGCCTGTCGGCAGCGGTGAGGACGAGGAGCCGGGGCCGGCTCGAGCTGGGGCGGACTGGGGGTGTCGGTGCTCTCACTTTTTGCCTTTGGACGCAGACATAGTCTGTTTTCTGCAAGGAATTTTCAAGATGCCAATTCCTTCAGGATGAAATCTCGGAATTAGTTGAGGAAACGGCGTGTTCAATGTGTTGAATTAAATATGTCTGTGAATAGAGGACCTTAGTGGGTGTGGCCTGCGGTGCTGTGCATTCTGGGATTTCATCCACATGAGCCAAAAAGACACTTTCTGCCTTTTCTCGGCCAAGAAGGCACCAACTTCAAAATTTAATTCACATTTCTACTACATATATGACCCAATGTCAATACAGATTCATGTTTCAATGGGTGACGTATCCCTTTAAGAGCGGTGAATGAGGCACAATGCATCACAAAGACGTGTTTGTTTGTCAGTGGTCTGACAGATGTGTAGATTGTGGTTGCTGTGGTTTACACGGTCATGATCACGAGAACCGTAGCTTTCTAACGATGTATCACAAGTGATGAATACAGAGCAGCTGAGTTAAAGAAGGTGATGATGAGAGACGGGTCAAACACATTTCTATTATTCATAGATTTTGTTTAGAGTTCATCACGGCGTTTAATTGGTAAACATTACCTTTAACCTTCCTTAAATGTTAATGAAATGTACTCGTATGTAAGTTAATGTCTTTGTTGGAGGGTTAATTCGTGATGACCTGTGTAATTTAAAGTTTGTTCACAGAGACTGAAATCAAATCATGTGACATTTTGTAGGGTAGTTTTATAATGTATGGAGGTAAACAGGTTAGTTGCTTGACCCTAGTTGATTAATTATTGATCTGTAGAATATTCTGGACGATCATAACAACAGCATTGGATCTATCGTCTACTTCCTGTCTATGTTTGTCCTTCCAGAGCTGCCGCTCTATCAGGCTCTAGTTCCCACTGAGGCTCTGTCCCTGGCAGGGGCCTTGTTGCCGGGGCAACCAGTCCTGACTATGACCCCGGTGATGTCAGGGCCTTCTGTGCTGCAGACGTCTGCTTCAGCCGGTACTGTTATCTGCTTGAACATGCTTTTATTTTGAAGTGGAACCTGACAAATTCATGTCTGAAGGCATGGCCTGATTGACCCTCAAAATGCTTTTATATTGAAGCTAAACCTGATTACTTCCTTCTTGTAGGCGTGGCCTCAGTGACCCTCAGCATCCCAGGCCTGACCAATCAGCAGATCCACATAACCTCACTGCCCCAACCACAAACTGGTAAGACCTAGTGTAGCTCCGCCCTCTTCACATCATTACTTTAGGGTAACTTAACTGACTTAACCAACCAACCTAATTAACAGCTGACTTGTTAATTAAACTGCTAACCAAAATAACTAACTAGATAACTACCAGGCTAACTAGCTAGCTAACTAGATAACTACCAAGCTAAATAACCAGACTAACTAGCTAATTTACTTACTGTAAAAAACAAATTGACTCAACTTTAAAACAAACTAACTACACTAACTAATGGATTTAGCTGAACTAAATAAAGAAACAATTTTGATAATAATTTAATTTTGATAATAATAATAACTTACTAACTAGCATAACTAATCTGGCAACTGTGTTCTTAAGCAGCTGGCTGACTCAGTTGTTGATTGAAAGCTTACTGAACTAACCTGTTCATTTTGTTTTTATTGTTTACAGCTCAAAACATCAACAACCAGCTGCAACTGGTTCAACCAACAAAACAACAAGAACAACTAATGACACGTAACACAGACCAACAACCAACCACCCATGAACAACTAGTGATACAACAGCAACCAGTGACACAACAACAGCAACCAGTGACACAACAACAGCAACCAGTGACACAACAACAGCAACCAGTGTCACAGCAACTAGTGACACAAAAAGTAGTGGCACAACAACAACCAGTGACACAACCACCACCAGTGAACTGTCAACAGACTCCACAGGTCAGTCCTGGCGAGTCCTCCTTTCGGCGTCTTGGGTTAGAGGATTCAGTGGGCGTGTCTATCAGAGGCGGGGCTGACTGCCTTACATCGCTCCTCGACGAGATTGTCTTCCTCAACCAGCAGAACTCCAAGGAGACTGAAGTGGGGGTACTGTTTCCAGGGAAACAATTCTTTGAGGTGGGGCTGCAGGAGGAAAGTAGCACTGTGGGCGAAGTCTCAGAGCAGGGCGGGGCCTCAGAGCCAGGCGGCGCCTCGGAGCAGGGGAGCCCATGGCTCCTGCGGCTGGATTCTGACTCTGAGGACACAGTTACCACGGAGACAGCACAGACAGAGACCACTACGGGCCAATCACAGCCTAGTCCTGTTGTCCTGACTCCGCCACCCCTGCTGCAGATGAAGGTGGGCGGGGCAACAGAGGCAGACCTCTCCAGCATTGATGGAGCAGCAGTAGTGGGAGAGGAGACGAGGAGGGATGGAGACATGACCTGGAGGCCGATGCCAAGGTTGGTCCCTCTGGGCCTGAGAGGACATGCCTCTAGCTGACATCACGCAGTTTTAGTCCGCCATGACACTCCACTGAAATGTTAAAAATGTATTAGCATTGATAAAAGCAACCAAATGAACAACCAATCAGATCAACAAGCAACCAGCTCTGATTTCTGTAAAATCAGTAGATAGAGAGAGAGAGAGAGAGCTTTAATGAACATGAAGCTGCAGAAATCTTCAACATTAAAGTTTGATGACTGTAAATAAAACAGTGACTAACCTGTACCTGCTCAGTGTTGGCTGCAGTCTGTTGTTTAGTTAAACTGTTTTAAGTATGTACAGTGTACAGGTGTTTAGTTCTTTTTTTACGTGTACCTTTTACAGTGTTGGAGGAGAAAACGATGCCTCAGAAACAAAAATAAAGTATAAATATGAACAACAGCCTCGTTGTCTTTAATATAAATTATGGCGTTACTATGTTTCTACCAATTGAGGGCGCTGCTGCGTCACACTGGAGTGTGGCCTTGAAGCTGTACTTCAACAAAATAATAAAGATAAATGAAGGGAGGTGAGTGAATGTTTTGTAAAAGTTAAAGCTTTAAAGATAAAGTTTGTGATTCAGAGTAACTTTGCAGTAATAATAAAATAAGAATCTAAAGCAAAATCTGAGTCTGTAGGGACTTGGGTTGGGAATTGGAGGGTCGCCTGTTCAAGTCCCGGCACGGACCAAAATCCGGAAATTGGTCTGGTACCTCTCCTTTAATGGATGTCCATAGGATCCTGTTTGTGTGTGTATTTCGGCTTATGTTTGTGTAGCACGTTCATGAAACAGAGTGTAAAAACGATTTTCGCCTCGCGGGATGAATAAAGTATAAATTAATTATACCATTTTTCATTTAACTCATAACTGCACAACGTGTAAATGTATTTATGACAATTAATGGAAGTATTTTTTAATTAATTAATACTTAATCTGTAAATACGTGATTTTATTTATTCTTATTTGTACGCATTCTCTTTTTTTCTTCCCCTCTGGGATCAATAAAAAAATATCATATAGTATAGCTCGAGCTTTTTTGTTCTGAAAATCCTGGCCAGAAGTGTGTGTGTGTGTCATTGCTGCTTGCGGCCTTGACGCTGCGGTGCGTCATGACGCTACGGTGCGTCATTCGTTCAGTCCGGTCTGTCTATCTCGTGCAGAAGTCGCTTCGTCTCTTCGCTGCGGCGGAGGAAACAATGTGGACCAGCCTGGGCCAGTCCGGAAACGGGACTAGAGCCGGGCTAGCTGGACCGGCACGGCGAGGCTCTAAGACGGTATGACGTCACCAGCACCAAGGACAGAGCGAGAGACGAGCCGCTGAGAGGGGCTGCTAGCCGGGCAGCTAACAGCGCGATGACCGCGGAGGGAAGCGGAACGATCCGCAGCCGCATCAAGAACCTGCTGCGCTCCCCGTCCATCAAACTGCGACGCAAGAGCGGCACCGCGCGGCACGAGCTGGGCGACAAGGTGCGCACGCACGCACGGACACACACATACACACACACACACACAAACATACACATACATACACACACACACACACACACACACACACACACACACACACACACACACACACACACACACACACACACACACACACACACACACACACACACACACAGACAGACAGACAGTTTTGAACATGTTGTGATTTCAGTTCTGATTAAAAACAACTTGTTGTCTCTCTGTCTCTCTACTGGAGTCCTGGTCCTGACTCGACCTGCAGCTTCCTGTTTCTGCTCCAATTGTCCCTGCAGGGCTTCCATCCGTCCACCAATCAACAGTTTCAGTCAGAAACACTCCCAGCATGCTTTGAGTCTTGTTTAGACTGTGCGTGTGTCTGCAGTGTTAACCAATCTGAGGGTCAAATGGTGCATTCATCTGAAAAACAAGTTTCCCAGTTGTAAAATGCACATGAACGCCTGCTGAAGTCGCAACAACTTCTAGGAAACTCGAAAAACGTCTTGACGTCATAATCGTCATCACATGGGGGGCAAAATATGTTTTGTTATGTTAAGATAATTTTGTTAATTGCACGTCAACTTTTTTGCTGAAATATAACACACATTGTCTTCTTAGCATCAGTGCTGTTTATTACTGTTTGAATATTTTGGACTCTCCTAACTGAAATCACATGAACACACTGAAATCGAAAGAACGACTTCCCATCTCAGAAACTTGGTCCACCCGAGCAGCACATGAATGCAGCAATAAACCTGAGATGGTGGTCAGATAGCCATGAGGGGGTCACATGATGATGCAGCATGTCCTCATTAACCACTTAAGCCTGATGACTTCTTCTGTGTTGAATCTATGCCATATATAATAAGCGTGGTTTCAGTCGCCATGGTTTCCTGTTACACAAACAAACAGAGAAAATAACGGGGACAGGAAAATGGTGATATATCTAGCATAGAAATTGCAATCCCATCTAGTGTTCAGGTGTAGTATACAGAGCTCCACGGGCTAATGCTACATTTCTTTAACCCACACATCATTTGTAGCTGTAGAGTTAACTGTGTTATTATGAAAAGTTATGGTCAACCTGTGCACCAGCTGGAATTCAGCCCTGCCTGAGTCACACCTGGGGGTACCTTTGAATTCTGGAACAGAACAGGAGTTGGTTTAGAAAGTGGTTGTTCACACATAAACCTCACACCATAATACTATGCCTGTGAAACAGAAGGGGGGGGGAGGCAACGATGGAGACACCTGGAGAAGGGTGATTTGGAGAAACGGCCTGTCCGATCTGTACCCGAGTGGTGCTTTGCTTATGGACTTCTGTGAGAGAGAGAGAGAGAGCTTGATAAGACATCTCCCCGCTCGAGGGTCTCACTGAAATTGTCCTGACCCCTCTGCAGTACATAAGAGAGAGGAATCCGGTGGCTGGGAGAGTTGTAGTTAAGAAGGCAAAAATGCGGGTGTGGGAGGAGGAAGGGGAGGCAATGAAGAAGGACGTTCGGTTGGCATCAAGGAAGTTCTGCAAAATGCTGGCCGTCCTAGAAAGAGAAAGCAGGGCTTGCCCCAGGCTTTTATGGACTGGGGATATCGTTAGGCGGTGGAGGGAATACGGCCACTGAAGGCGAGGCAGAGTCTGAAGATCTTTGGGAACCTTGCCATTAACCTTGGCAGAGGTTACTGTGGCAGTAAGAAAGAAAGCTCCTGAGGGTCAAGGTGTCAGGTATGGGTGTATGTAATGGTTTTCCCCCTGAGATGCTAGAAGCTCTGGACATTGTGGGGCTGACATGGCTGACACACCTCTTAAATGTTGTGTGGACGTCTGGGACAGGGCCTGTGGTGGACCGGGGTGGTAGTTCCCATTTTTAAAAATGGGGGACCATAGGCTGTGCTTCAATTAGTTGAGTGTCACATTTCTCAGCCTCCAGTGGAAAGTCTACTATAGGGTGCTGGAAATGAGGCTCTGACCATTTGTCCAACGGTGGTGAACATCAACATTAACGCCATCAATAGTTTTCGTGAAAGGTCGGATGCGCAACTTGCTTTAAATGTTGCTGCCGCAAGGAATTGTGGGACTCCATATCTCATCTCCTTTGGTAAAGGATGGTCCAGTGTATCCTATGCTAAAAGAGGTTATAAAGGAAGCATTGACGCACCTTAGCTTACCTTTGAGGGAATTGAAACAACTCTTACCATGGCCGCCACTTGCTGTTTCCGGGTCATTTCATTCAGTGAGGAACCTTCATAAGAAAAAAAGACAATTCGAACGCACTCTCAGATGGACTGTGAGATTGACAGGCAAATTGGCTCAGGGTCGGCAGCAATGCAGGCGTTGTACTGAAACTGTTGTGGTAAAGAGGGAGCTGAGCCTGAAGGCAAAGTTCCAACCCTCACCCATGGTCACAGAAATAATAAGATATTGGAAATAGGCGGCTGAAATTAGTTTCCTCCGGAAAGTGTCCTTGGAGATAGGATGAGGACCTCAGACATTAGGGGGGAGCACAGAGAAAAGGTGCTACTCCTTAACATCTTAAAGAGTCAGTAGAGGTGCTTCAGGCATCTGATTAGGATCCTCCTGGATGCCTCGCTTTGGAGGTTTTCCAGGCACACCAAACTGGCAGGAGGCCTTGGGGCAGACCAGAGCACGCTGCAGGGATTATATATCCCGTCTGGCCTGGAAACGCCTCAGAATCCCCCAGGATGAGCTGGAAAACGTTGCTGAGGAGAGGGCGGTCTGGTGTGTCTTAATTCACCTGCTGCCTACGCGACCCGTCCTCTGATAAACAACAGAAAATGGATGGATCATATTAGATTTAATATCATTTGAAATCTTAAGCTGTACGAAAAATGTTTAGGGACACAAATGTTACAACTACAACGTTACAGACAAAGCTGTGCAGTAACAGTAAAACAGGGCCTCATGTTTTGGCTAATATCTACACCAACACCAACACCATCACCACCAACACGACCATCACCATCAACGCCACCACCAACACCATTATCACCACCAACACCATTATCATCACCACCAACACCACCACCAACGCCATTATCACCACCAACACCATTATCACCACCAACACCACCAATCCCACCATCACCACCAACACCATCACCACCACCAACAACACCACCATCACCACCACCATCACCAGCAACACGACCATCACCATCATAGCCATCACCATCATAACCACCACCATCACCAACACCCTCATTACCCCATCACCACCAATACCATCGCCACCACCCCCATTACCCCCATCACCGCCAACACCACCACCACCATCAACATTATCACCACCAACACCATTATCACCACCAACACCACCACCAACACCATTATCACCACCAACACCATTATCAACACCATTATCTCCACCATCAACACCAATACCACCAACACCATTATCACCACCAACACCACCACCAAGACCGTTATCACCACCAACACCATTATCTCCAACAACACCATTATCTCCAGCATCACCACCAATACCACCATCACCACCAACACCACCAACACCATTATCACCACCAACACCATTATCTCCACCATCAACACCAATACCACCATCACCACCAACACCATTATCACCACCAACACCACCACCAAGACCGTTATCACCACCAACACCATTATCACCACCAACACTACCACCAACAACACCACCACCACCATCACCATCAACACGACCATCACCACCACCACCAACACCACCATCACCATCATAACCACCACCATCAACAGTTGGTTGTGAGTCAGCAGCAGTGCGTGTGTTTGCGGAGGGTGAGGAGAACAAAGTCAGCTGATTCACCTTTGAGTGTTTATTTTCAGTTTGAGTTTGGCGTGACAAGTTAAAGAGTGAGGGGGGGGGGGCAGAGGGAGGGAGAGAGAGAGAGAGACAGAGAGAGCTTAGGAGAAAGCTTAGGAGAAGGAGGGGGGAGTCATGAGAGGGGAGAACTCATGCTTCAGTCTGCTGCTGTTATCTTAGCATTCAGCTACACAGCACTCTACCTGATCACACTGAGTCCTGCTGCTTACATGCTAACATGCTAACAGCAGCAACAGTTTGACATAAGGTTCAGCTGTGAGAACTTCACTCTGATTAAACGGAAGCCTCATTGTGACCATGCATGAAGTAAGTGGGTGTGTGTGTGGTGAGGGATTAGTGCTACATGAACTCTCCTGAACATGTCCAGGAGTGACTAGGTGAGCAGCATGTCTGAACACAGTCTACTTTGACTTGACTTCTTCCTGTAGCCTTCTGAGCCTGAAGTGGGCGAGGGGGCTGGGCGATGATGTCATTCAGTTTGAAGAGTTTGATTTTTTTCTCCTAACCCTGTATGTGTAGTGTTTATGTTCTTATACATATTGGAGTGAAACTGACACACACAGGAGACATTACTGAACTCTCCTCCACTTCCTCTTTCTCCTCTGCTTCCTTTATCTCCTCTATCTCCTCCACTTTCTCCTCTTTCTCCTCCACTTCCTCTATCTCCTCCTTCTCCTCTATCTCCTCCACTTCCTCTATCTCCTCCTTCTCCTCTATCTCCTCAACTTCCTCTATCTCCTCCTTCTCCTCTTTATCCTCAACTTCCTCTATCTCCTCCTCCTCTTTCTCCTCCACTTCCTCTATCTCCTCCTTCTCCTCTTTCTCCTCCACTTCCTCTGTCTCCTCTATCTCCTCTTTCTCCTCTTTCTCCTCCTCTTTCTCCTCCTTCTCCTCAACTTCTTCAGTCTCCTCTATCTCCTCCACTTCCTCTATCTTCTCCTTCTCCTCTTTCTCTTCCACTTCCTCTGTCTCCTCCTCTTTCTCCTCTTTCTCCTCCGCTTCCTCTATCTCCTTTGTCTCTTTCTCCTCCACTTCCTCTATCTCCTCCACTCCTCTATCTCCTCCTTCTCCTCTTTCTCCTCCACTTCCTCTGTCTCCTCCTCTTTCTCCTCCACTTCCTCTGTCTCCTCTATCTCCTCTTTCTCCTCCTTTTCCTCAACTTCCTCAGTGTCCTCTATCTCCTCCACTTCCTCTATCTCCTCCTTCTCCTCCTTCTCCTCCACTTCCTCTGGGTGCATCTGAATTGCCAAGTACCTACTCAATCTGTCAGTAGGCAGTAGTCAGTACCTACTATCCATGCTGTATACTGTTTAGTACCTACTGTTCAGTAGGCGCGCACAGTAGGCAGATATTTGTTCCTACTTATTCTGATTCATTCAGTATGGAAGTGACGTCAATTGCATTTCCCGAACCGGCCGAATTCACCCGTTTTTTGGGGGGTTTTTTTGTTTAGCTTTATTCAAGAGAAGTAATGCACATATACAGTCAGGTAAAAAAAAAACAATACCACAATGTAAACCAAGTAAAAGACAGATTAAATAACTAAATAACATATAGCAGGCTACATAAAGGAAAGTACAAATGAAAGACAGTAATATACAGAATATAAAGTAAAATAAACCAACAAAGACACATTTAAATAGTGAAATCATTATTTAAATAGAGGGGGAAAGGTTTTATAATAATGCAGATATTTGTTATATTTTCTGTTGTTAATTTAAAGTATTGATTTCAGTTGGGACTTTAACTCTAGATTAAAAATGGATTAAATTAATCCATGCTCATTTGTTTTGATTTGGAGGCGCACGTGAAGTGGGTGGTAAAATACAATTCATTTCCTGAAAGCACGCATCCGATCCATACTGCATAAAACCCAGAAGTTAGTATCCATACTGAAATGTTCAGTATACTGAGGTGGACCCAAAAAATGCATACTGAATGACCATGAAAGTTCAGTCTACTGAAACTCTCTACTGAATAGTACACACTGCCTACTGAACTGTGGCTATTCGGAAACGGCCTCTAGCTCCTCTTTCTCCTTTTTCTCCTCCTTCTCCTCCTTCTCCTCTTTCTCCTCTCTCTCCTCTTTCTCCTCCTCCTCCACTTTGTGATCTTGTTAGGTTCAGGCGTCATGATAACTGTCTTTGAATATCAGTTCTGACTAACAGAATGACCTTTGTCTTTCAGGTGACCTTGGAGAAGGTTCTGGGAATCTCGGCTCCGGGGAACCGAGCACTGGCGTGCGACCCTCGGAGCGGCCTACTGGCTTATCCTGCAGGGTGGGTAACACCTGTATGATGTCACTTCCTGTTGGGGAAGCGTGACCAGACGTGATTCTTTAGGATTATCCTGAAAAGTTGATCATGAAAGAGTTTCCGACACAGATGTAATCTGAGCAGAATGCAGAGGCCACAAATACACGAGAACATGACCATTGAAGTTTAGAGTTTAAAGTAGGATCAGCGTCTGTTACAGGGTTAAATTATATTTATAAACATATATCATCTAATATTATATTTATAAACATATATAATCTAATATGTTGAATGTATATATAAACTACTTGATGTACAAACAGCAGATTAAAACATCTCAGGACTTTAAAGACTAAAAACATGATGAGATTATCAGATTATACAGATCATGTGTTAAAAGAGGACACGTGCGTGCGTGCGTGCGTGCGTGCGTGCGTGCGTGCGTGCGTGCGTGCGTGCGTGCGTGCGCGCGTACGTGCGCGCGTAGGGGGATATGTGTGTGTTCTTATAAACCAGTACAACCAGTTCAGATGTTTGTTGAACAGTAAAGTTTGTACCTCAAACACTCTGAAGTTTAAATGTTTAAGTCGACAAACTAAGTCTGTCTTTATGGACTGTACCAACGTTCACAGGTAGTTCTTCATGTTTAAGACGGACTGTACCAACTATCACCACCACCAACACCACCATCACCAACACCACCAACAACAGTTGGGTGTGAGTCTGCAGCAGTGTGTGTGTTTGCAGAGGGTGAGGAGAACTCACTTAAAAAAGTCAGCTGATTCACCTTTGAGTGTTTATTTTCAGTTTGAGTTTGGCATGACACGTTAAAGAGCGAGGGGGGGCAGAGGGAGGGAGAGAGAGAGAGAGACAGAGAGAGCTTAGGAGAAAAACAACTGAAGTCATGAACAGAGTTTCGTGCAGGGGAGGAGGGGGGAGTCATGGTAGTCAGGTAGTTTTTCATGTTTAATAAGGACCGTACCAACTATCACAGGTAGTTCCATACCAACTAACACAGGTAGTTCTTCATGTTTAATACAGACTGTACCAACTATCACAGGTAGTTCTTTGTGTGTGTGTGCGCGTTTGTGTGTGTGAGATCTGTGTTCTATGGACCAAAATATTTTTTATGATTCCCTCAACATCTCTGTAGAACAACTGGAAAGGGGTGTCCCCCTATTACACCACCAGTGTGTGTGTGTGTGTGTGTGTGTGTGTGTGTGTGTGTGTGTGTGTGTGTGTGTGTGTGTGTGTGTGTGTGTGTGTGTGTGTGTGTGTGTGTGTGTGTGTGTGTGTGTGTGTGTGTGTGTGTGTGTGTGTGTGTGTGTGTGTGTGTGTGTGTGTGTGTGTGTGTGTGTGTCTTGTGTGCCTGCAGGTGTGTCGTTGTGCTGCTGAATCCTCGGAAGAACAAGCAGCATCACATCTTCAACAACTCCAGGTAATTCTTTATGGGAACCAGTGCTGTTGCTATGGTTACCTTCAGGTTAACAGTTGAACTGTTGACATTACAGCACATCTCTGATGTCATACATATGGCAGCCAATCTTGGGTATTTTTTGTGACAGTGATTAAAACTTTTTTTTCAGGAAGACGATCACAACGTTAGCGTTTTCACCAGATGGAAAGTATGTCGTCACAGGAGAGGTGAGTGTGTGCATATGTCTATCACATGGAGAACACAAAGATCTCCAGGGGGTCTGTAGCGTACGTGGATATGTCTATTGTATGGAACATTATTTTCTTAATAATAACCCTCCTCCTCCTCAGAGCGGTCACATGCCGGCGGTCAGGGTGTGGGACGTGTCCGAGCATGTGCAGATTGCTGAGCTGCAGGAACATAAATATGGAGTCGCCTGCGTTTCATTTTCTCCAAATGGGAAATTTATTGTCAGCGTCGGATTTCAACACGACATGATTGTGAACGTGTGGAACTGGAAGGTAACGGACCACCACTCCTCCTCCTCCTCCTCCTCCTCCTCCTCCTCCTCTATCTTCCTCACTCTTCTTTTCTCCTCCATCTTCCTCCTCCTTCTTCCTGCTCTTCTGTCCTCTTTCCTCCTCTATCCTCCTCCTCCTCTATCTTCTTCCTAAGTTCTATCCTATCCTATCCTTTCTAAGTTTGATTTTGTCAGGAAACTGTTTCTTGCTTGTTGACAGATGTTCTTTTTTCAGAAAAACGTCCTGGTTGCAGCCAATAAGGTGTCGAGTAAGGTGACCGCCGTCTCCTTCTCTGATGACAGCTCCTACTTTGTGACCGCCGGCAACCGACACGTCAAGTTTTGGTACCTGGACCACTCCAAGACCTCAAAGGTTCACCTGCCAGTCACATGACCATCAGCTGATAAGGACCACATCCTGTTTGATTACTAATACCCCTGATTATCTCTCTACCTGTCTCTCTCTCTCTCTCTCTCTCTCTCTCTCTCTCTCTCTCTCTCTCTCTCTCTCTCTCTCTCTGAACCTGTCTCTATCTCTCTCTCTCTTTCTCTCTCTCTCTTTCTCACCTGACTCTCTCTCTGAACCTGGCTGTCTCTCCCCACTTTTCTTACCCCCCTGTCTCTCTCTCTCTCTCTCTCTTTTCCCCCCTGTCTCTCTCTAAACTTGTCTCTCCACCTGTCTCTCTCTCCCTCCCTGTCTCTCTCTGTCTCTCTCTCAACCTATCTCTATCTCTCTCTCTCTTTCAACCTGCCTCTCTCTCCCCACCTGTCTCTCTCTCCCCACTTTTCTTACCCCCCGTCTCTCTCTCTCTCTCTCTCTCTCTCTTTCCCCCATCTTTCTCTCTCTCTGAACCTGTCTCGCTCTCTCCCGCCCCCTGTCCCTCTCTCTCTCTGTCTCTCTCTCTCTCTCTCTCTCTCTCTCAGGCGAATGCAACAGTCCCTCTCATGGGGCGTTCAGGGTTGCTGGGAGAGCTCAGGAATAACTTTTTCAGTGATGTGGCGTGTGGGCGGGGTAGACAGGCCTCCTCCACCTTCTGCATCACCTCCTCCGGTCTGCTCTGTGAGTTCAATGACCGCCGCCTCCTTGACAAGTGGGTGGAGCTTCGGGTGAGTGTGAGCACTCGTTACAGGATGTTTCCATGATGACTGTAAATCAAACAGTAGGCGTGTCGTCCTTTCACAGTAGACTGTAGACGCCATAGTTTTAACGCCACCATCAGGATACAGTCCTACACACACGCCATAGTTTTAGCACCACCATCAGGACACATTCCTACATACACGCCATAGTTTTAGCGCCACCATCAGGACACATTCCTACATACACGCCATAGTTTTAGCGCCACCATCAGGACACATTCCTACATACACGCCATAGTTTTAGCGCCACCATCAGGACACATTCCTACATACACGCCATAGTTTTAGCGCCACCATCAGGACACAGTTCTACATACACGCCATAGTTTTAGCGCCACCATCAGGACACATTCCTACATACACGCCATAGTTTTAGCGCCACCATCAGGAAACAGTCCTACATACACACCATAGTTTTAGACTATGGTCTTATTTAAACATTTTTAACATTAAAGATGAACTTTGACCCACACTGTGTTTCTTAGACTTCCAGGTAAACACTCACCTGATGCAGTGATGTCACAGTGAAGTCCAGGGAGCTGTGACATCACTGGTGGGCGTGGTTACTCTGGAAGCTGAATATTTTTTATTGAATCAAAGCTTTTAATGTGAAGTTCCTCTGCTTCCTTCCTGCTTCCTGTGCAGAGAGTTGACTCCGTCCCCGTAAGTCTTCTTCTCAATTGGACTCAGTCTGTTTAGCCACACAACAAACTTTCATCAGTGATGCTATGCTACATGGCTAGCTGCTGTCTAGCTTACAGTTTATAGCAGAAAATGAGCAGCAAAAGAGCTAACTAGTGCTTATAACAGTTAATCACAGCAAATCAAAGCCTATTAAAGCTAACATCAGCTAATTAGCTGAGATTACTGTGTTTCTTTGGCTAATGATGAATTTACTTAAAGATTAGCACTGAATTGACTATATTCTAACAGCTCCTCATATGATGCTAGCTAGCTCTCATTGCTAATACTGATTTAAAATAAAATAATCTCCATAATGGATTTATCTAACTCTTCATGTTCCTAAAATTATATTCAAAATTTTGATCAGATTCTTGATCCTTGGCTGAACTGACTGACTCACACACGTCCGCTTTCTTCCTCTCACTCCATTGATCAATTCATAGCCCCGCCTTGTCACTCATAACCAACTATTCATCTGATTGGCTGAAATATATATACACCCTGTTCACCGTTTATACACAGACGACCCGAACGCATCATCAGTCCAACCACGCTGCTCACCACTGTTAGACTAGCTTAGCATAAAGAGTGGAAACATGGGGAAACTGTTAGCTTTGCTTAGCATAAAGAGTGGAAACATGAGGAAACTGTTAGCTTTGCTTAGCATAAAGAGTGGAAACATGAGGAAACTGTTAGCTTTGCTTAGCATAAAGAGTGGAAACATGAGGAAACTGTTGGGGGGAGTGGCATGTAGTTGTTTTAGCCCAAACTGTTTTCCCTCATCCGGAGACAAAGCCAGGAGCTGGCTTTCTCTGCCTCTTCTCCCAGCTCCCTCAATGCTTTGTGCAGGTTTGACCCTGTCATGCCAGCACCATGGAGAAGTTGGAAGACTGCCCTGCTGACAAAGCCCTGGCATCAAACCTCCACAGGATAGACCTTAGCCTTCCAGTCAGCCTAGTGTCACTCCGCTGCCAGCTCGGAGTACTTCAGTTGTTTATTTTCATGGGCTGCTGTCATGCCTTCTACCCAGGGGATGGAAGTTCAATGATGAGGACCCTTCTCTCCACATGGAGAGACCACTGGACCACATAACGATGTCTGGCCGGAGGGTTGTTATTGTGATCTCTCAAGGGAAGACCAGCTGCTTTCTGAGGTCTACCATCATCTATATATGGTGTTACTGTCCTATCCCGATGATCAGAGAATGTTGCCTGGCTTGAGAAATGAGGGTAGTGTAGACATTGATGTTTCTGGGGTAAGGTTTGCTGCTACCATACATCTCTCAAAGACCTCAGACAGCTTGGCAAGGACTTGATCATGGTGCCACCTGAATATTCCCTGGGTCAGTGCCACCTTGCATCCTGATAATGTAAACTGAAAGATTGCCTGACAGTTGTTAGACAGAGGGCAACCAACTTCACTTCCGAATTACAGGGTGAGGTTCCGGGGGCATAGGAGGGTGTCGTAAGCGGCCTTTAATAAGAAGCTGAGTCTGGCTTGTGGCGTCCTTCAGATGTCTGCCCAGCTGATGCACCTCTTCACAGTAGAGTCCCATCGTGTCCACGTTTCTTGACGGCCCTGCAACACTGCCTTCATGTAAAATCGCGAACCTGTTGAGAACTGCTATGTAACTTCCCCAGCCTAGCCCAGTACAGCTAGTCTGGACTGCCCTAATCACTTCCCTGCGTTGCAGACTGGAGATGGCGCGGCCTACCTGAGCCTGTGCCTAACACTTCTTGCCTGTGCGGATGGGTATTCTTGCACTTCATTGGAGGCTCTAGCATGTTCCGGCCAAAGAGGCCAGCATCTGAGAAGCAGCAGGGCAATCCCAACCACCTTCAGACATAGTTGTAAGCTAGGATGGCCATCCTGCTTACCTCTGATGATGGACTGATGCTGACCTTTAGTGGCCCCAAAACCTGATGTGTGTGTTGACAGCACAACACTTTGTACTTCTTTGGCAGTTGGCATTGGTCAGTCTTCGCTAGGCCCTCCGCAAATTGTTGCTTGGCTAGCTTCCCCATTTGTCTGTCGGACAGGGCTGCAGTATATAGCCTCCACAGACTCTTGATTGATTTTTCTGCCAGCCATGGGATAGGCTCTCCACCAGGAACAAAGATGGTCTGTGGCTACCCTTTCCTTAACATCAACAGATTAAGGTAATAAAAACATGAGAGAATATAGCATACTTATATAGCCCATTCTTTATAACATGCAATATGATTATATATAGTCTAAATATGTTTTAAAGTCTTGTGTCTAAGACGATAAACTATGTTTTACTTAACATTAGTTCTGTAGATCGTATGAAAACATAGATCGAATCAAACTGTCACCAGAAATTAAATGGACATTCATTTGATGCACAAAATTAAGCAATTTGGTGGAAGCAAATTGTTCCTCTTGTCTCAAGCTGTAAAGTTAAGTGAGATAGTCCAGAGCCCATAAAACAAAGGAGGCAATCTCCTGGTGGGTTAATTGTTAAGCAGTCAGGATGTCTCTTGACCTCGTCTCAGTTGTAGTTCCGAGGTCGTTCCCAGAGATTGTGAGCAATCAGTTGTAATTCACAGTTTGAATGTTTACACAAGAGTCATAGGAGATGTCCTGGTTCCTGGTCAGTTTTTACCTACAGGATGTTTGATCCAGTGGTTAACTGAGAGGGGGGAGTTCTGTCAGTTTGTTCTGCATCTGGTTCCATTACAGAAGGTAGCTGAAGTGTCTGTCGATGATGTTCGGGACACAATTAGGGACATGCAAGAATTCCATGGCAAAGCCTATCAGCTTGTGCGTCACTGATTCATACGCTTTGACAAGGTATTGCAACAACACATGCAGGTCGCTCTTCTCTTGTATAGATGTATTCATTTGCCAAGAGGAAGTTGGCCATTGTCCTTGCCAAAACAGCAAACAAAATGTTCCACTTGATCTTGTTGATCCTCCCTGGCTGCTCTGTTATCTGACTTTTGGGGCATGCCTTTGGTAGGTTGGTGTTCTCATCTAGGCTGGGTAACAACTCCATCACATGCTTCTTTCTGCTACTTCCACCATTCCATTGGGTCCACTTGCACTTGGGTTGCAATCCCGGCTTTGGATCCCCGTCCTCTTACCTGTTTTCAGAGTGCAAGGTTGCTGGTCTGTCTGCATTCTGCACTTCATCTTCCTCGGACGGATGTGTAGTCCACTACATGATGTCACCTTCTCCCATCCACAAATACAATTCCGGGGGATTTTTTCCATTGTTGTTACTTCTTGTTCCGTCGTGGTAGGCCCATCTTTCACCCCGCCACTCAGAAGGCCTTTGGGTTGTTTTCTCTTATCCTGGTACGTAGTCAACAACAAACATAATCAACAACATACTGTCTCTCTCTCTCTCTCTCTCTCTCTCTCTCTCTCTTTATCTCTCTCTCTTTATCTCCCTCTGTCTGTCTTTCTCTCTTCCTCCTCTCTCTCTCTCTCTCTTTATCTTTCTCTCTTTCTCTCCCCCTCTCAGGTGTCTCAGGCCACCTGTCTGTCTGTCACAGACGAGATGATTTTCTGTGGTTGTTCTGACGGAATCGTTCGAGCATTTAGCCCTGTTAATCTACACTTTCTGTGCACTTTGCCCCGCCCACACAGTCTGGGAGTCGACATCACCAGTATGCTGGACGCCAGGTAACACACACACTAACACTAACACATGCATAGTCACATATAATTTGGCATTCTGCTGAAATGAATCTATGAGTCGTTCATGTATACCTGCTAGACTGGTTACCATGGAATCTGCTAAAGCATTCACTGAGAGTATCCCTGCATGCATTTGGGATCATCTCTACTCATCCTCCTTTTCTTCCTCCTCCTCAGTCAGCTGTTCTCCTGCAGGTCGGAGGCTCGTTACCCGGACACCATGGCGTTGACTTTTGACCCCAGCAGTCATTGGTTGTCGTGTGTGTATAACGATCACAGCGTTTACGTTTGGGACGTCAGAGACCTCCGTGACCCTCGCAAGGCAGGAAAACTTTACTCCGCCCTCTATCACTCGTCCTGCGTGTGGAGTCTGGAGGTGAGCGATAACAGTCGACCATGTCTGAATCTGATTGGTCCTGATACAAACATGAGTGATGAACACATCAACAACTTCAGGCTAGTTACCCTCACATGCTAACGTTACATTAGCATCAGAGTTTAAAAAAACAAAAAACAGCCTTTATTAATTTATTTTAATCCACATTCAGAGTCTCTCTGACTGCAGCTAAAGGCACACTTGCTGCACTGGGATTGGACCATCACTGTTTAGGGGGAGGAGTTAAACTGAGGTACTTCTGTTCTATTCATAAGAGCAGTTGAACGTCACTTCCGGCTCGCCAGAGTGCCACGCCCCCATTTGGGTGAAAACAAGCCCTGAGAATGTATCGGCGGTAGATCAGAAAACACTGGTAGCAGTGCGATTAAACGCGATTGCGAAGCTTTTTGTACTTGTACTTGTACTTTGTACAAACTATTTTAAAAACACAATTTAGTATCAGGTTTTCATTTACAAATGACAAAGGAGGGTAAAAGAAGAGCTGTGTGTGTTTGGACAGAAACTAGAGAGGATTAAAGTGGTAAATTGTGGGACCGCTGTCATTTTCCTGCTAGCTTTAAGGCAGCGATTGCTCCGTGACAGAAGAGAAGTCTTAATAGATTCTTCACACATATATTCACTAATGTATTATTTAAAAATAAAGATCCCTCTTGGGTAACAGGGTTAATAATTACTCATCAGGTGTTTAAAGTAAGTTTATGACTCCTCTGATGACTCGTTTGAGCAGTTTGATGGAGAGAGATTGAACAGACACTACATGGTTAATATTATACCGTTATGATGCCGATCTCTGTTCAGAAATGTCATATTTTAAATGTTTACATCACTTCTCATCAGATTTAGGCTCATACTTGCCGTTTTAAAGTATGGTTTTCGCTTTTTAAGACTTTAAATCGGTAATGACCCCAACTTGTCCATTAACCGCCATTCATTCAGATGGAATGATTTCACCCAGAAAGGGGCGGGGCCGGCATCGTTTGGGCAAAGTACCCGGATGGGTGGCTCTCGTGAATAGTTCCTATCTCCTCTGGTGTGTCCTACAGGTGTACCCAGAGGGAGAAAGGGGAGGAGTTGAGGGAGGTCTCCCACCCGGGTCATTCCTGTCCTGCTCCTCAGACAACACCATCAGACTGTGGAACCTGGACGGCAACAACGTCCTGAACAGGAACATCCTGAGCCACGTATGAAACACACCTGTTCATTTATATCAAACTACATTAATATAACATGTCATACACCTGTACATTAATATGACATGTCATACACCTGTACATTAATATCACACTACATACACCTGTACATTAATATAACATGTCATACACCTGTATATTAATATGACATGTCATACACCTGTACACCTGTACATTAATATAACATGTCATACACCTGTACATTAATATAATGTATCACACACCTGTACATTAAATAACATGTCACACACCTGTGCATTAAATAACATGTCACACACCTGTACATTAAATAACATGTCACACACCTGTACATTAAATAACATGTCACAAACCTGTACACCTGTACATTAATATAACATGTCATACACCTGTACACCTGTACATTAAATAACATGTCACACACCTGTACATTAATATAACATGTCACAGACCTGTACACCTGTACATTAATATAACATGTCATACACCTGTACATTAATATAACATGTCACACACCTGTACATTAAATAACATGTCACACACCTGTACATTAATATAACATGTCACAGACCTGTACACCTGTACATTAATATAACATGTCATACACATTTACATTAGTATAACATGTCACACACCTGTACATTAATATAACATGTCACACACCTGTCCTCACCTGTAGTGCTCTTTCTGACCTTTGACCCCTAAGGACCTACAGAAGGTAATTTACGTGGAAGACAACATCAACTGCCTGCTGGACACAGAAAGCTCCTGCTCAATCACCGGGGGCAACTCAGAAAAGGCGGGTCCTTCAGAGGGGCAGCAGGCTGACCTGAGCAGGATGGGTATCAGGACCTTGGGGGTCAGTCCTGATGGACTACACCTGGCCTCTGGAGACCGCATGGGAGTCCTCAGGTAAGGGTGGGGCTCAGTGCAGGGAGGAGCGGGGTTTAGTGTAGGTAGAGGGGACAGGGTCTGAGTATGAACAGGTAGCAGACGTGCTGATAAGGAAGGGTTACCTGTGTGTTCAGGATCCATGACTTGGACAGCATGGAGGAGATTCTAAACGTTCAGGCTCACGACTCAGAGATCCTCTGCCTCGAGTTCTCCAGACCTGACACAGGTGAGACACCTGCAGCTCTTTATGACTTCACACACCTGCAGGCAAGTGCAAACAAACAAACACATGTCTGTCTTCCTGCTTGTTTGGAGATCGACTCACTACCTGAGCTACCTCGCCCCTCCCTCTATCTCTCCTCCCCCCCACTCCATCTTAGGTCTCCAGTTATTAGCCACAGCCGGTCGGGATCGTCTGATACATGTGTTGGATGTGGGTAGGGACTACAGTCTGGTTCAGACTCTGGATGAACACTCGTCCTCCATCACGGCTGTCCGATTCGCTGGTAAGTCATGTGACCTGTAACCTCAGTGTGATCAGTGTGTGTGTCTGTCTGTCTGTCTGTCTGTCTGTCTGTGTCTTTATGTGACATTTTCTTTTTCCTGTCTTTCAGCCAATCAGGGGAAAGTGAGGATGATCAGCTGTGGAGCTGATAAGAGTGTCTACTTCCGCACGGCTCAGCAGGTGAGTGAAACCTGAGTGATGTCACTTCCTTCTGTCAGGCCCCTTATCTACAAAGTAAATGTTTTTATACAGGAAATGTTTTTTTTTTAAGGCAGCTTCTGTGCTCACCCTGCTGGTGAACCAGAAACAAGCACTTTAGCGTTGATTGTGAAGGTTGATATCAAACTTCTAACGTCCAGGTGGAGGAGGGGTTAGAGTTCACTCGTACTCATCACGTGGTGAGGAAGACCACTCTGTATGACATGGACGTGGAACCGACCAGGAAGTACGCAGCCGTTGGCTGTCAGGACCGCAGCATCAGGTAACACACACACGTCAGAGTCTGTATTTGAGTGTGTATTTATGATGGTGAGTAGGACCGCACGATATATTGTTTCATCATCCTCACCGCGATGTGCCCATACGCCATGATGATGATGATGAAGATGGTGGTGATGGTGATGATGAAGATGGTGGTGATGATGATGGTGATGATGAAGATGGTGATGATGAAGATGGTGATGATGAAGATGTGTGGTGATGGTGATGATGAAGATGATGCTAATGATGGTGATGATGAAGATGGTGGTGATGGTGATGATGAAGATGGTGGTGATGATGATGGTGATGATGAAGATGGTGATGATGAAGATGGTGATGATGAAGATGTGTGGTGATGGTGATGATGAAGATGATGCTAATGATGGTGATGATGAAGATGGTGGTGATGGTGATGATGAAGATGATGCTGATGATGGTGATGATGAAGATGGTGGTGATGGTGATGATGAAGATGATGGTGATGATGAAGATGGTGATGATGAAGATGGTGGTGATGGTGATGAAGATGTTGTATGTTTACAGGATCTTTAACATCAGCAATGGCAAACAGAGGAAGGTGTTTAAGGGCTCTCAGGGCGAGGACGGGACTCTTATCAAGGTGCATTCAGAGGCCGCCTGCTGTTACCATGGTGATGTGTAGATAAAGCAGCAGGTGTTATTGCTGACTTCTCCCCTTGTTCCTTCCTCCTCAGGTGCAAATTGACCCGTCAGGACTCTACATCGCCACCTCCTGTTCAGATAAAAATATTAGCATATTCGACTTCTACTCTGGAGAGTGTGTGGCCACCATGTTTGGACACTCAGGTAACACTCAGTCCCTCCCAGTCTAATCATTTCTCCATCCCAGTCTCATCGTTCAGTCCATTTTTGAATTGTTAATAATTTTGTGTAATTGTTGGTGTGTGTGTCTGTGTGTGTGTGTGTCTCAGAGATTGTAACAGGTCTGAAGTTCAGCAGTGACTGCAGACACCTGATCACTGTGTCAGGTGACAGGTATGCCTCACTGCCACACTCTTTGATTTTAGTAATTTTGAAACACATCAGGAATTAAAAGTGTGTGTGTGTGTGTGTGTGTGTGTGTGTGTGTGTGTGTGTGTGTGTGTGTGTGTGTGTGTGTGTGTGTGTGTGTGTGTGTGTGTGTGTGTGTGTGTGTGTGTGTGTGTGTGTGTGTGTGTGTGTGTGTGTGTGTGTGTGTGTGTGTGTGTGTGTGTGTGTGTGTGTGTGTGTGTGTAGTTGTATCTTTGTGTGGCGTCTCCCTCCTGAGTTGACCATCAGGATGAGGCAGCGACTCTCTGACCTTCGACCTCCCAGCAGCATTCATAGCTCCCAGAATGCACCTCAGCAGAGATTGGTTAAGCTCAGGTGACATAACCTGCTCGATGTTTGTTTATGAGCGCACACTCGCTCACAGCCACACAACACAAGAGCGAGCGTGCGCTCCTCTCTTCTTCCACTATTAATGATTCTCCTGCACCTTCATCATATGTTCCTGATCAGCTGTTATTTCTCTGTGCATATAAATATATAAACAAATATAAATGTATGTAAAAATTAAGATATATACTTTGTGTGTGTGTGTGTGTGTGTGTGTTGCAGAGGGGAGGTGCTGTCTCCTCAAGTCGTCACAATGTTGTCTGACAGCGATAAGGAGGAAGAGGAGGAGCTTATCTGTCCTTATTTGGTCACAGCAGGAAGCCTGGAAGAGCAGACAGGTCTGTTACCATGGTTACAAGAAACTGGTGTTACAAACTAACAAGCTGCAGCTGATAAAATGAAGCGTGTGTTGTTTCCTCAGGACGGTGTGAGGAGAAGTTTGAGTCTGTGGACGACAGCAGGACGGTCAGTCCATGAATTCATATTATTTTATATTATTTCATATTTTCATTTAATTCAAAATGGTTTGTTATCATATGCAGAACGTCATTGACGAGGTTTCCTCTGATTTGTTGAAGTTTGATTTTTTTTTTAACTTTGCATCCAAAAATTTCAAGTGTTTAGTTTTCCTGTGAGGATTCATCAAGACTAGATGTGCTGTTCTTAACATGTTTAGACATGTTTCCTCTGAGCGCTCCGTGTTTCTCTGCGACTCCTCAGGAGGTGTCGGGGGGGCGACTGCCTCGCCGTCGGTGGTCCAGGAGGACAGGTGGTGCAGATGGAGCTCTGATGGTGAAGTCCATGTTGGACCTGCGTCTGCTGGACTCGTTCAGTCCGGACAAACAGGAGGAGCAGCAGGAGGTCAGAATGCTGCCAGACACAATTTCACACCAAACTCCACAAAACAATACAAATTCTACACGAGGTAAACATAGGGTAAACATGGCATCTGTCTCGCACCCACAGGGGAAGGCCTGCCCCTTCAATGTAAGCACCCCCCCCTGCAGCGAAAGGAGGAGGGACCAAGGTGTAGAAAGAGGGATTCATCGGATCAATCCAAAACTGGGGAGCACCGTCAGTCTGCAGGTCTCCTCTGCCTGGGTGAGCACACGCACTGACCTCAAAGGCCACTGATGAGCCGTGTGCGGATTAGGTTTATTGTCAAGTGTCCTCAAGAGTCCTCATGTGTTACAGGAGTCCTCAGGTATTGTGTGTGTCCTCAGGAATCATAAGGTGTCCTCAGGGGTTGCAAGAGTCCTCAGGTGTATTCAAGTTACCTCAGGTGTTGTAGGAGCCCTGAGGTGGCCTCAGGAGTTGCAGGGGTCCTCAGGTGTCCTCGGATGTATTCAGGTGTCCTCAGGTGTCCTCAGATATCCTCAGGTGTCCTCAGATGTATTCAGGTGTCCTGAGATGTATTCAGGAGTCCTCAGGTGTCCTCAGGTGTTGCAGGAGTCCTCAGGTGCTGTTTAGTCACATGACAGATAAGGTCATCAGTAAAGCGTAAAGGTTTCAAATTATTTTTGTTTCCAACACTTTATCACAACAGTCAGTTCCCTAGGTACATTCTGAAGTCTTCTGCTCTGATTGGTGGAGTTAATGGTGTGTGATGTGTCCAACAAGGTGGAGGACAATGAGGCAGGGACCAATCAGAGACCTGACTTCATCCAACTGTCCAATCAGAGCCCAGACAGGGAGGATCCAGTCCTGTACCCTGACCACTGGGAGGACAGAGTGAGCCTTGCAGGAAGGTAGAACTGTTTCCTGATTTCATCATCTGCAGAGTCTTTTTGTGTTAACCTGCCCCTCTAAACCACGCCCCTTCCGGTCAGTGAGTTTCAGGTGAAGGAGCCGTGTCCTAGTGCTGCAGGTGGACGACCTGATAAGCCCAGTCCTGACAGCGGCTGCTCACTCGGATTCAACTCAAGACTGTCAAGTCCAGCACGACCTGCAGAAGAAGGGGAGACAGGTACAGAGACAGATACAGACAGACAGATACAGACAGAGAGACAGGAACAGAGACACAGATACAGACAGAGAGACAGATACAGACAGATACAGAGAGAGCGGAACAGAGAGAGAGATATAGAGACAGAGACACGAAAAGAGAGACAGATACTGAGAGAGAGAGATGAACAGAGAGACAGATACAGAGAGCGATAGAACCCATTTTTCTGTATGGTTGTGAGCTCTGGGGTCCTCTCGCACACTAAGATTTTTCAAAATGGGACAAACACCAAATTGAGACTCTGCATGCAGAATTCTGCGGAAAACGGAAAACCCCAAATAATGCATGCAGAGCAGAATTAGGATGATACCCTTTAATCATCAAAATTCAAAAGAGAGCTTTTAAATTTTATAACCATTTAAAAGAAAGTGACCCTGACACGCTCCATTACAAAGCCCTGACCTCCAGAGAGTCTTCAGAGAGCTGCCCCCTCAGACACCTGGTTCTGGGACTGTACTCCCAAGCAGAGCCCTCAGACAGAAACCCAATCAGAATTAACCAAAGTATTAAAAAACAAAAAGAAAATTATTGAACACATTGGACAGAATCAACCAAAAAACAAAGTAAATTAGAATGTTATCTGGCCCTACATAGAGATAACACAGTGGCAGAATATCTGAGCACTGTGACTGATCCAAAGCTGAGGAAATCTTTGACCACGTACAGACTCAGTGAACACGGCCTCGCCATCGAGAGAGGACGCCATCGACAGACCTGGCTCCCCTAAGAGGACAGAGTCTGCACCCACTGCACCCAGCATGAGGTGGAGACAGAGCTCCACTTTTTAACCACCTTGTCCTCTGTATCAGGACATCAGAGACACATTCTTCCCACTCATCACAAACACACACAAAGGATTTCACTTATTGGAAAACGAGCACAAACTGGTGTACCTGCTGGCTGAGGTACAACAGTGTGCAAACATTGCAGCACGTTATGTGAACGGCTGTGACCAGAAGAGAGCGCCCAACAGCTCCAAACCCCCGTGAACAAAACATACATTCCATCTGTAAATAACTGTACATACACACACCACAGAGCTGTACATAGACCTTTAGTCTTTAAAAGATAATCTCTTTAAATCTTAATATTTTATATTTCTCTAAGTCATCTGTAGTCATCTGTAAATATTTTAAAAAGCTAAATGAAATGAAATTGTTATTATTATTATTATTATTTATTTATTTATTTTCTTTCTTCTTATATTTAAAAAAAAAAAAAACATAAACCTGCACAGCTCTGTTAGTTAAATATTTAATCTTTGGTATTCTTTAATTGTACGTAATTTTGTTAACATGTTAACATACTGTATGTTTTCCATGCTAATAAAGCCCTTTGAATAGAATTGAATTGAGAGATACAGAGCGAGAGAGAAAGAGAGAGACAGGTACAGAGAGACAGGCATTAGTATTCTGTCTCACTCATTCTCTTCTGTCGCTCTTGTCGGTCAGACGCCGAGCACACTGAGCGTCTCAGTGTGGATGGAAACTCCTCTGAGCTAGAGGACGACGATGAAGAGGAGGAAGGAGGAAGAGGAGGAGGAGTCAAGTCCTCTCAGGCCATCCCTCAGACTCCGGACCAGGAAGCGTTCTTAAAGGAGCACTTTGTCACTCTGGCTGACCTCTCTGGCTCAGGTATATATGCTTTTTATGTCGGCTGGGCACGTCCTCTAAAATGGATATGGCATGATCATGAGTGGTATACACATGAACAGTAGGGGGCAGTGTAGAGTTGGAGAGGATGTGACAGAACAGCAGTCTGAGATGGATTCTGTTTTACTGGTCTCCATGGAAACATGAAAAAAACTAATTGGAAACAAGTCTGTGCACAGAGAAAACCCATGTATAGGAAGTAGAGGAGGTGCTGCTGGAGCAGATGGTGAGTCAGAGGTAACAAACAAAGTGAAGGGCTGTGCTTGAGTCAGAGGGGGCAGGGCTTACAAACTGTCTTTGCCTGTTGCTTCCTGATAACTGGACCTATTAACTATGTTGACAGGAAGTCCGAGTCGAACTTGTCACAGCTCGAGTGAGAGTCTCAGCATGTCGTCCAGGTTCCTCTCTCAGACCTCAGCTGGAAGGTCCGCACCTCCTCTTTCCTCTGGGACGACCGGGGCAGGAGGGGGAGTGGAAGGAGGGGGGGTGGTTAAAGCCCGTCCTCTGGTCTCTGAGGTCCGACCTCTGATGGAGAAAAACCAGACCAGAACCCAGGACAGGAGGGTGTCATGGCAACAGGACCAAACCCAGAATCAGAGCCATGACCAGACTGATCCTCATGCCCTGAACAAGAAGAGCCAAACAACCATGGAATCCAGGAGGAACCCGGGCACAGCTCAGACCACCTCCCCCCACATAAACCCCACCACATCCTACACAAACCCTGCCTCCTCTGGGCTCCGGAAGGCTCACTCAGTCCAGAGTCTGCTAGCTGACACAGGTAAGAATGCAGGCAGGCAGACAGACAGACAGACAGACATTTCAATGGATGCTCGTTGTGATCCCCCAGGTGACTAGGTGTGTGTCCTAGAGATACAGACTCTGACCTCAAAGGGAGAAAGGACGTAAACCTGTGTGGGGCGAGTTGATGGTGCAGTGTTGGGGGTTCAGGAGCAGGTTGTGATCAACAGTTATAATGCAGCAGAGAGAGGGGCGGAGCCATCATCAGCTGGTCAGCTCTGACCAGAGCAGATTCTGTGCCGTGGCCGAGCAAACACCAGACTGCAATTCTGCTTCAGCGCTGTTAAGAGGCGCCACCGTCATTACACCTTAAAGAGGACATATTATCCCCCTTTCCCACATTTTCAAACAGTCCCCTGTGGTCTAAATGAAACATATGTGCTGTGCTTTGGTCAAAATATAACATGAATCAAGCACCAGAGGAGGTTTGTGACCCTGTATAAACCAGCTCTCTCAGAATGCTCCGTTTTGGTGTGTGTGTCTCTTTAAATGCAATGAGCATTTGACATCACAGGATGACAAGGAGAGTAAATTTGAAACAGCATTTTTCTCTGTGTTGTAAGACCACAATCAAAGGACTGGATGGGTTTATTTCACATTTTGTGGGTCAGTTGACACTCAGGTTACACAAATATATGTTCAGAAACACTGTACAAGAGGATTTTTCAGAATATGTCCCCTTTAAGATGTTCATATTGATTCCACAGCAGCGGATTATTGATGTCCCATGCGGTGAATTTACGTTGCCTTATGGCGTTGTGAGGGCGTTAAGAGAGCACAGTACAGCAGGAGCTCCACATACACACAGTCAGACATGCGCACTCACACACACAGCGCTGTTCTCCCCCGCTGGCTCCGCTGATCCTGTCTCTCCTCTGTAACGCCTCTGAAGACGGTACAGAGGAGGATCACTTCATCCCCTTATTACACCTCCAAGACATTCAGATTGAAGGCTTCTTAAAGGAACACTTTGTCACCCCGTCACAGGGGTGTAAATATGGCGGCTTGAGGTGGCGCTCTTAAGCTTTATAGAGGAAACACAAAAAAACACTTGGACTTAAACTCTCTCTCTCTCCCTCAGGTGACTCTTCGACCTCTTGTTCTTCCAGAGATGTCCCCCCTCAGCAGCTCCTCCCCCTCCAGCGTCCTACCACCCTCCCCTCCTCCCCTAGACGTCCCCCATCCATAGCCATGCCCCTGCAGAGACCATGCCCCGCCTCCCCAAGGTCCCCACTGCCTGAGACAGCCGTCATCTCCTTGTCTGCTGGCTCCACTCCTAGGAAGTCCCCCCCTCCCTCTTCCACCTCCTCCCCTGCCCAGTCAGCATCTCGCTCCTACATGAGCCCGACGGCCAGCTCCATGGCAAAGATGTCTCGCTCCATCTCGATGGGCGACGGCCTCAACATCTCTGACCCCTTAGAGGGTCAAGCAGTGACATCATCAACAACTACGCCCTGTCAGGTCAAAGAGGCTCCGCCCCCTCTTGTTGCAGTGGTGCCTTCAAATGCATCTCTAGCCACACCTCCACATGCTACTGTCGTACCTGTAGTCCTAGCCTCCCCCTCCTCTTCCTCTCTGGGTAACCATGGTAACCAGGCAAATCTTCCCCCACGGGGCCTGCAGGCACGTGTCCCCGGCAGCAACAGGCCACTTCCGGATAAGCCCTCCCTCGCCTCCTTGTCTTCCTCGCCGCGGCCTCCACCATTCTCTGTCTCCCCTCTGACTCTGCCCAGACAGGAGGAGGAGCCTCAGACTCCTTCAGGCAGCGAGGAGAGAGAGCACACAGGTTTGAACCCTCCTCCTTCTCTTCATCCTCTTGTCTGACTCCGCCACTCTCCTTTATCCGCCTTCTCTGAATCTCGTCTGACTCCGCCCATCTCCTTTATCCGCCTTCTTTGAATCTCGTCTGACTCCACCCATCACCATCATCCTCCTTCTCTTCATCCTCTCGTCTGACTCCGCCACTCTCCTTCATCAGTCCTCTCTTCATCCTCTCGTCTGACTCCGCCCCTCTCCTTTATCCTCCTCTTCATCACTGCACTCCTCCTCCTCTCACTGTGATGTCTGATTTTGACATCGTCATGAAACATGTAAACTGACCCCTCTCTCTGCAGACGAGCGAATCAGCATCGAGTCCTGCAGAGTTCTGACCAATGAGCTGCAGTGTTGCTTCAGGAAAGCGACACACCTGTACAGAAAGGTGAGTTTTAATTGTTTTTATAAAAACCTTTTATCATCATTGCCGTAGAAACCTTTGCTGACTGGTCCATCTATCTCCCCCAGGTAAGCGGCTCCTCCTCTGATGACTCCGCCCCTGACCAGCATCAGATTGCTTTTGTCCTATCAGAGGCCTTCCAGGCGATGAGGGCGGAGCTTGACTGCCTGCCGCTCAAGACACCAAGCATGCTGGGAGGAGAGGGGGGGCTGGGAGGAGTTGGGGGGGTGAGGACGGCAGCTCTGCTGGAGGAGTACTCACTGCTCCTCCTGCAGGCTGTGAACAGGAGGGTCAACAGCCACACTGAGTAGACTCGTTCTCCTCCTCCTCCTCCTCAGATGAAGGATCTGAAGCCATTTTTTTTTTCTCTTCACTTCTGTCGTCTTATTGGAGAATCTTTGTCTTCTTAAAGGAACAGCACATTGAAAGATTCCGTTTTTTAGAGACTAAACTTTATATCGACTTGTTTTTTAAAGACGTTTTTTCTGCACGTTTTTTTCCTATTTTCATTCCAGAACAAGTCGACAGATTATTATTATTAGACTGTAGAGACTGAGAAAACAGCAATATGAGATGTTCGGCACAAACTTTGTTTCTTTAGTTGTGAATGTTCTCTCCTGAGTTCACTTGAATGTAACACAGACGATGCGTTCAGGTGACAGTTTGTATTTATTATGTTGAGCTGTTACAGACTGTGAATGATTATGTTCATTTTTTACATGTTAGAGGAACACTGTAGAGGGTCTTTGGTTTAATAGTTGTAATGGAAAGGTCAAGTTCAGCTCCAAATATTTTTATGTTTTCAGGTCAAGTTGAATAAATCTTCAGACTTGTTTTAAGTTCTGTTTTTCCTGTTCTTTCTTCTCGACTTCTCCTAAAGCGGCTACATGTGTCTGTTCACCTCTCACTCCTACTCTCGTCTTTGGACCGTTCAGATGGCGAACAGCAGGAAGCCCGAGAACACGCTGAAGTTTCGGACGTCATCGTAGAGTCGGTAGCTGGCTGGCAGACTGAGGCGGACCTCGTCACCCGCCTCCAGTTGCAGTGCCACACCGTTAGATGTGGAGGCGTAGCCGCCATGGTCGTTCAGGTCCAGGTTGAAAATGATTGGTAGATTGTTCCTGTACAGGTGGAGACCCATGTAACCTTTCTGGTAATCTGCTGCCGTGAAGCTGAAGAAATACAGTCCTCTGACAGGAGCCCTGAACACACCTGTCAGACACAGAGCAGGTTACAGTAAAGACACCTGTCAGACACACAGCAGGTTCAAATAAACACACCTTTCAGACACAGAACAGGTTACAGTAAACACCCCTACTCTGTGGGAGGTTTACCTGCTCTGTGGTAGGTTTACCTGTTGTCTGGTTGTATGCATTGCCGATGTCTGTGATGACTTTGGAGAAGATCAGAGTCCTCTCCTCATCAAACGGTCCGACTGGTCCTGAATCAGTCAGACCCGCTGAGAACGCCACCTTCTGGTCATCTGCAGGAAAAAGTTCATGTTTTTGGTTTAAGAAATATTTTAGTTAAAAAAATGTATTTTACAGAGAAATAAACATCTAAGTTTGGGGAAGTTGCTGAATTAGCTCTAAATAATAATTATCTTTAATGAATGATTTGATATCAAACGAGAACTTGTCAGACTCATGTTGTCAGGTCACTTGAATGGGTCCACACTAATACATTACAATTTTTATTTAGCCTATAATCAGCTAGTTGAGGTTAGCATGAGTTAAATATTTAGTAACAAGAAGCAACAAGCTGAAAGTGATCTGCATTAGTATATTAGAAGGACAGGTTTATAGAGCTCACATCACATTATCGTTGTAATCTAAATGTTTATGGTTAAAAACAGAAACCATAAGTTTGGAGTTCAAAGATCAAACCTGCAGTTGTGTTTGTGAGAGAAAGACCACTGAAGGATTCATTCAGTCTGACACCCAAAGCTGAAAATCAGAAACACAGCTTATATAAAAACTTCAAACTGGGGATTGATGCTGTACTAATCCTTTTCTACCAGCAGGGGGGCATAGTCTTTGAGATAAATATGGTCAGTGTTACCTGTGATTTCAGTCTTCAGGTCTTCCAGCTGTTTCTCTCTGACTCTCAGTCTGACCTCCAGCTCTGAAGAACAAACAGTTATTTATGAAGGAGTTCCTCAGAGAAACGTGTTGGATCCTCTAAAGTTTCCCTAAACTTAATTTCTTAGCGCTTCAGTACATAAATAAATACAGTAGAGTCATATAAAGTAAGTTATTCATGAAGGAGTTCCTCAGTTAATGTGGGTGTGGGTGATATGTCTGTGCAGTAGGACTGTAGTGAGTGCATGTTGTCTGCGGATTCTGCAATGATGACTCGATACGCAGGGGCAAAATGATAACTTGATACACAAGGCGCCATTATGATTGGATACATGGGGCTCAATGATGGCGTAATGATGACTCGATACACGGACAGCTACATTGGATGGATGCTACGCCAGAATACTGCGGGTAGTTCTGAACATCCACTAGGACTCACACATCACCATCAAGGAGCTATATGGGGGGTTATGTGGAGTGACTGAGGAAAAATAATCCAGGAGGATAAGCATTGGTAGTTACAGCGGGAATCCTCAGGGAGCCATGCTGGGTCCTGCAGAGTTTCAGTCCACATGTTGATTTGTTGACTGTGCTGCAAACTCTCTATCACAATAAGACAGTATATACTGTAAAGAGTGAGTTTAAAGTGATGTTACCAGTGAATGTTGGATCCTCTAAAGTTTCATTACACTTAATTTCTTTGAGCTTCAGAATAAATAAATAAATACAGTAGAGTCATATAAAGTAAGTGTTAAATATTCAGTGTTACCTGTGTTTTCAGTCTTCAGGTCTTCCAGCTGTTTCTCGCTGACTCTCAGTCTGACCTCCAGCTCTTAAGAACAAACAGTTATTCATGAAGGAGTTCCTAATAGAACCGTGAACAAGTCTTTTTTTTTTGTTCTTGCTTTTTGGATGTTTTCATAAAGTGTTTAAAATCGCTTTATAAAAAAATGTATGTGATTTTGTAACATTATAAAGTAAGTCTTCTGATCTTTTTCACTTCAGAGACCAAAAACCCTTTTCATTCTTTTCTGCATTGTTTCTATTGGTGTTAGACTCACCGGAGCTCTGGTTCTCTGCAGCTTCCAGTCTGGAAGAAAGTCCAGTCAGCAGAGTGGTCTGAGCTGCACACACACACAGGCACACACACACACATACAAAGTAAACACACACTCTTACGCTCGCTCCGCCTTTGAAGAGCGATGATTAGAACAAGTGAAGAAGTTCCATCATAACTCGCTGTCACTCCAACACATTCCTTCTTCATGTGATAGCTTAAATGTGTTACCTGATGTCAGTGAATGTATTGTGACAGATTACCTGTGTTACCTGATGTCAGTGAATGCATCGTGACAGGTTACCTGTGTTCTGAGTCCACAGCAGGTCGAGCTGCTCCTCACTGATGTTCAGTCTCAAAGTCATCGCAGACAGCGCCCCCTGCTGGACTGAAATCAGATTTGACTTTAATTAGAATTCTGATTTAAAAGAAAACAATGAAAGAACATAGATACATAAATATATATATATATCCTATATAACAATGAAAGAACAATGAAAGATTACCTGTGTTACCTGATGTCGGTGAATGTATTGTGACAGATTACCTGTGTTACCTGATGTCAGTGAATGCATCATGACAGGTTACCTGTGTTCTGAGTCCACAGCAGGTCGAGCTGCTCCTCACTGATGTTCAGTCTCAAAGTCATCGCAGACAGCGCCCCCTGCTGGACTGAAATCAGATTTGACTTTAATTAGAATTCTGATTTAAAAGAAAACAATGAAAGAACATAGATACATAAATATATATATATACCCTATATAACAATGAAAGAACAATGAAAGATTACCTGTGTTACCTGATGTCAGTGAATGTATTGTGACAGATTACCTGTGTTGCCCGATGTCAGTGACTGCATCGCGACAGGTTACCTGTGTTACCTGATGTCAGTGAATGCATCGTGACAGGTTACCTGTGTTCTGAGTCCGCAGCAGGTCAAGCTGCTCCTCACTGATGTTCAGTCTTGAAGTCATCGCAGACAGCGCCCCCTGCTGGACTAAAATCAGATTTGACTTTATTTAGAATTCTGATTTAAAAGAAAACAATGAAAGAACATATATATATATATATATCAGTGAATGCATTGAATGCATCACTACAGGTTACCTGTGTTCTGAGTCCGCAGCAGGTCGAGCTGCTCCTCACTGATGTTCAGTCTCAAAGTCACCGCAGACAGCGCCCCCTGCTGGACTGAAATCAGGTTGGACTTAATTTAGAATTCTGACTGGAGGTTGACTGTGCAGATATTTCAAGATTGTGAAAAAACATTTCACAACATGTAAAAGATTTAAAGAAACACAAAAACATTTTTCAGGGAAGGTGTTACAAATATAATACTATATAATTACTAGGTATTAATATAAAGTTATTAAATATATTATATATATTCTCACCCCCCCCCCCCCACCCCTCTGGCTCCAAGGCTGACCGCCCTCTGTTGGCAGAAAACTCCACCCTCCACCCCCATGATGCACCACAGAACGCCACAGGAGGTCACTCCTGCCTGTGGCCATCAAACTCTATCACCCTTCCCTTTGAGAATCAAACACTCCATCTGACCCTGGACTATTTCAGCCTGAAAAAAACTGAAAAACTGTAACCAGTCTGGAAGAGAGTCCAGTCAGCAGAGTGGTCTGAGCTGCACATACACACACACACAAAGTAAAGACACACTCTTACGCTCGCTCTGCCTTTGAAGAGCGATGATTAGAACAAGTGAAGAAGTTCCATCATAACTCGCTGTCACTCCAACACATTCCTTCTTCATGTTATTGGCTCATGAAGCTGATTCTGCCAATCACATGGTTAGTGTGTGTGTGTGTGTGTGTGTGTGTGTGTGGTGTACCTTCACGTTCAGTCTGCAGCTGGTTCATTGTGACCTCTAAAGCTCGGAGTCCGACCTGCAGCTCTGCAGCAAACACAGCTGATTCATTCAAAGAGTAAACACACAGAAAGTTTAACAATAATTTATACTTTATTAATCCCTCGAGGAGAAATGCGGTTTTACCTGATGCCAGTGAATGCATTGCGACAGGTTACCTGTGTTACCTGATGTCAGTGAATGCATCGTGACAGATTACTTGTGTTGCCCGATGTCAGTGAATGCATCGTGACAGGTTACCTGTGTTCTGAGTCCGCAGCAGGTCGAGCTGCTCCTCACTGATGTTCAGTCTCAAAGTCACCGCAGACAGCGCCCCCTGCTGAACTGAAAACAGGTTTGACTTAATTTAGAATTCTGATTTAAAAGAAAAACAAGTGAACAATGAAAAAACATATATACTGAATATAAATGTATATATATACCCTATATAACAATGAAAGAACAATTAAAGATTACCTGTGTTACCTGATGTCAGTGAATGCATCGTGACAGGTTAAATGTGTTACCTGATGTCAGTGAATGCATCGCAACAGGTTACCTGTGTTACCTGATGTCAGTGAATGCATCGTGACAGGTTACCTGTGTTCTGAGTCCACAGCAGGTTGAGCTGCTTCTCACTGATGTTCAGTCTCGAAGTCATCGCAGACAGCGCCCCCTGCTGGACTGAAATCAGATTTGACTTTATTTAGAATTCTGATTTAAAATAAAACAATGAAAGAATATATATATATATATATATATATATATCCTATATAACAATGAAAGAACAATTAAAGATTACCTGTGTTACCTGATGTCATGTGAATGCATCGTGACAGGTCACCTGTGTTACCTGATGTCAGTGACTGCATCGCAACAGGTTACCTGTGTTACCAGATGTCAGTGAATGCATCGCTACAGCTTACCTGTGTTCTGAGTCCGCAGCAGGTCGAGCTGCTCCTCACTGATGTTCAGTCTCGAAGTCACCGCAGACAGCGCCCCCTGCTGGACTGAAAACAGATTTGACTTTATTTAGAATTCTGACTGAAGGTCGACTGGAGGTTGACTGTGCAGATATTTCATGATTGTGAAAAAACATTTCACAACATGTAAAAGATTTAAAGAAACACAAAAACATTTTTCAGGGAAGGTGTTACAAATATAATACTATATAATTACTAGGTATTAATATAAAGTTATTAAATATATTATATATATTCTCACCCCCCCCCCCCCCCACCCCTCTGGCTCCAAGGCTGACCGCCCTCTCTTGGCAGAAAACTCCACCCTCCACCCCATGATGCACCACAGAACGCCACAGGAGGTCATTCCTGCCTGTGGCCATCAAACTCTATCACCCTTCCCTTTGGGAATCAAACACTTCATCTGACCCTGGACTATTTCAGCCTGAAAAAAATTGAAAAACTGTAACCAGTCTGGAAGAGAGTCCAGTCAGCAGAGTGGTCTGAGTTGCACACACACACACACAAAGTAAACACACACTCTTACGCTCGCTCTGCCTTTGAAGAGCGATGATTAGAATAAGTGAAGAAGTTCCATCATACCTCGCTGTCACTCCAACACATTCCTTCTTCATGTGATTGGCTCATGAAGCTGATTCTGCCAATCACATGGTTAGTGTGTGTGTGTGTGTGTGTGTGTGTGTGTGTGTGTGTGTGTGTGTGTGTGTGTGTGTGTGTGTGTGTGTGTGTGGTGTACCTTCACGTTCAGTCTGCAGCTGGTTCACTGTGACCTCTAAAGCTCGGAGTCCGACCTGCAGCTCTGCAGCAAACACAGCTGATTCATTCAAAGAGTAAACACACAGAAAGTTTAACAATAATTTATACTTTATTAATCCCTCAAGGGGAAATGCGGTTTTACCTGATGCCAGTGAATGCATCGTGACAGGTTACCTGTGTTCTGAGTCCGCAGCAGGTCGAGCTGCTTCTCACTGATGTTCAGTCTTGAAGTCATCGCAGACAGCGCCCCCTGCTGGACTGAAATCAGATTTGACTTTATTTAGAATTCTGATTTAAAATAAAACAATGAAAGAACATATATATATATATATATATACCCTATATAACAATGAAAGAACAATTAAAGATTACCTGTGTTACCTGATGTCAGTGAATGCATCATGACAGGTTAAATGTGTTACCTGATGTCAGTGAATGCATCGCAACAGATTACCTGTGTTACCTGATGTCAGTGAATGCATCGCAACAGATTACCTGTGTTACCTGATGTCAGTGAATGCATCGTGACAGGTTACCTGTGTTACCTGATGTCAGTGAATGCATCGTGACAGGTTACCTGTGTTACCTGATGTCAGTGAATGCATCGTGACAGGTTGCCTGTGTTACCTGATGTCAGTGAATACATCGTGACAGGTTACCTGTGTTCTGAGTCCGCAGCAGGTCGAGCTGCTTCTCACTGATGTTCAGTCTTGAAGTCATCGCAGACAGCGCCCCCTGCTGGACTAAAATCAGATTTGACTTTATTTAGAATTCTGATTTAAAATAAAACAATGAAAGAACACATATATATATATATATGCCCTATATAACAATGAAAGAACAATTAAAGATTACCTATGTTACCTGATGTCATGTGAATGCATCATGACAGGTTACCTGTGTTACCAGATGTCAGTGAATGCATCGCTACAGCTTACCTGTGTTCTGAGTCCGCAGCAGGTCGAGCTGCTCCTCACTGATGTTCAGTCTCAAAGTCACCGCAGACAGCGCCCCCTGCTGGACTGAAAACAGGTTGGACTTAATTTAGAATTCTGATTTAAAAGAAAAACAAGTGAACAATGAAAAAACATATATACTGTATATAAATGTATATATATATACCCTATATAACAATGAAAGAACAATGAAAGATTACCTGTGTTACCTGATGTCAGTGAATGCATCATGACAGGTTAAATGTGTTACCTGATGTCAGTGAATGCATCGTGACAGGTTACCTGTGTTCGGAGTCTGCAGCAGGTCGAGCTGCTTCTCACTGATGTTCAGTCTCGAAGTCATCGCAGACAGCGCCCCCTGCTGGACTAAAATCAGATTTGACTTTATTTAGAATTCTGATTTAAAATAAAACAATGAAAGAACATATACCCTATATAACAATGAAAGAACAATTAAAGATTACCTATGTTACCTGATGTCATGTGAATGCATCGTGACAGGTAACCTGTGTTACCTGATGTCAGTGACTGCATCGCGACAGATTACCTGTGTTACCTGATGTCAGTGAATGCATCGTGACAGGTTACCTGTGTTCTGAGTCCACAGCAGGTCGAGCTGCTTCTCACTGATGTTCAGTCTCGAAGTCACCGCAGACAGCGCCCCCTGCTGGACTGAAATCAGGTTGGACTTAATTTAGAATTCTGACTGAAGGTCGACTGAAGGTTGACTGTGCAGATATTTCATGATTGTGAAAAAACATTTCACAACATGTAAAAGGTTTAAAGAAACACAAAACATTTTTCAGGGAAGGTGTTATAAATATAATACTATATAATTACTAGGTATTAATATAAAGTCATTAAATATATTATATATATTCTCACCCCCCCCCCCCCCCCACCCCTCTGGCTCCAAGGCTGACCGCCCTCTCTTGGCAGAAAACTCCACCCTCCACCCCATGATGCACCACAGAACGCCACAGGAGGTCATTCCTGCCTGTGGCCATCAAACTCTATCACCCTTCCCTTTGAGAATCAAACACTTCATCTGACCCTGGACTATTTCAGCCTGAAAAAAACTGAAAAACTGTAACCAGTCTGGAAGAGAGTCCAGTCAGCAGAGTGGTCTGAGCTGCACATACACACACACACAAAGTAAACACACACTCTTACGCTCGCTCTGCCTTTGAAGAGCGATGATTAGAATAAGTGAAGAAGTTCCATCATACCTCGCTGTCACTCCAACACATTCCTTCTTCATGTGATTGGCTCATGAAGCTGATTCTGCCAATCACATGGTTAGTGTGTGTGTGTGTGTGTGTGTGTGTGTGTGTGTGTGTGTGTGTGTGTGTGTGTGTGTGGTGTACCTTCACGTTCAGTCTGCAGCTGGTTCACTGTGACCTCTAAAGCTCGGAGTCCGACCTGCAGCTCTGCAGCAAACACAGCTGATTCATTCAAAGAGTAAACACACAGAAAGTTTAACAATAATTTATACTTTATTAATCCCTCGAGGGGAAATGCGGTTTTACCTCGTGTGAGAAAGCCTGACTAGAGCTAACGAGCCTGCTCAGACACGTAACGAGCTCGGACCGTATAAAGCACGTGGCTTACATGCTGCAGAGCGAAGTGTAGGAGGAGCAGAGCAGCTGCAGGAGCAGCCTGGACATTTAAGTTATATGTTTGTGCGTTAATGCAGAAAAGAGTAAGTTTGTTCATATTTACTTGATCTAGTTTCATATATGTACTTACTAAAGTTATTATCTTCATTCTATTCCAGTTAAATTGCATCAAGTTTTTCTTTGATACATTTTTCAAGATTGGTTGTTATTGCAAAAGGGACATCATATATTGTATATGCTATGATGCACATTTGTGTTACCTACATATATATTTTTTTTCCTTCTTTCCTTTAGAACCACACACACATACATACACACACGAAGATACGTAGATTGATCCTCATAACTACACGGAACCACGAATGAGACACGAGACACAAGATATGCCAATCTCCTTTGTTCAAAGTGGCCTCTGTAAATCTACGTGTCTGTCACGGAATAAAACCCTTGAGCTGTGAATCCTCTCTGCTGTCCTGATTCTCTGACCGGAATCATTTTCCATATCTGCCAACCCAAACTAAAGAACTTTCCAAAGGTTCAACCTTTATTTCATGGTCCTTCGAGCCGGATTTGGGTTCACCAGACGATATGGATACAGCTGCAGATGTACCGGAGAGCGCAGGGCGTCCACACAGGACTCATCGTCTTCCTTCCCACCTTGCTGATTACGAAGTTGGATATCGCCACAATGAGGATCAGCCTGTTCAGCCTCCTACTCGCCCACAGAGCCATAGTAGTGGTAAAGCAAGGATATCTTCATCTACCAGTGATAGCCATTTCAGCAGTCGATCAAGCAGGTGTCACACTGCATCATCTGTTCTAAACCACGCTGTAGCATCTCTTTCCAACGTACAGGCAGCTCAATTAGAAGAGAGGACGAAAGCTTTGCAGCTGGAGGAAATAAGATTTCAAATAGAGGACGATATCAATGCAGATATACAATGCCGAGAGCTGGATGCTAAGGCCAGAGAGGCCCAATGTATTCAGGAGGAAGCAGCACGGGCTTGTGAGGCTCTGGTCAAACGGCTAGATAGAAACCGTCGCCTCATTAAAGCTGAGAATGAATGGAAGCTCGCAAAACTAGTCTCTTCTATGGTATTAGAGGACAACCTTGAGGCCCCTGATGTGATAAACATTGCAGGTGATAATCCTTCGCCACATGTTTTACCAGCGGATGGAGCAGCTGTTTTCCCCTCAACTCATGACCAGTCAACCAGACCACCAGCTCTTGGTCTGACATCTACTCCTGCCTTTGGACCATTGATTGCACCTCAGACAAACACTGCAGCATCTGCAACCTCTCAATCCAACACGCCAGTTACTGGCCAACCCACGGATTTTCAAACCATTGCATTGCCAACGTCAGAATCTATGCGACCCTTGAAGACAGAGCATTACCCAGTCATTGCCCCCTATGGAGAAAGACAGACTTTTCCCTCAGCAGGTTCTCAGTCTACAACAGCTCCCACCTCTGATGTTCGGCAACGCCCTAAACTACCTCCTCCAGCACCGGTCCCAGGTCTCTTTCAGCATTCGTCTGTGCTGCCACCTGCAAAGCGTGATCCGGGTGCAGCATATGACCAGCCAGTCCAGCCTTCGCCTGACCATCCTCCTTCGAGGTCCACATACGCCGGTACTCCTCATGCTGTACCTCCACCGAGCATGCCTTACCAACCTGTACCAGTTCACTATGGTTCTCCGCCTATCTTAGCGAATCCACCAGCTTATGCCATGCTTCCAGGGATGGAACTTTTGATAGCTTCTAGCTATGGCATCCCAAGACCCTCTTTGCCAGTGTTTGACAGCGGCCAGGAGAGTGACTTCGCCCTACTCAAGATGGCACTGGACAATCTACTGAGCCCTCATCAACATCTGAGTGAACAGTACAAGTTCCAGGTGCTTTTAGACCACTTGAAGCTGTCTGGTGCTCTACGGCTGGCCAAAGCTTACATGCACGATCCGAGGCCATACACTGCAGCACTTCAGGCATTGCAGGAGAAGTATGGTCAGCCCAGGCAACTAGTTCAGAGTGAACTTGGGGCTATCCTGAACACTCCTGCAATGAGGATGGGTGATGCAGAAGCATTTGACTCCTTTGCTCTGTCTGTCCATTCACTCGTAGGTATGTTACGAACACTGGAGGGGCAGAACGGTTATGAACTCTGCTGCGGTTCACATGTTGACCGGCTTCTGAGCAAATTACCACCAAGCTACAGAGACGGATTCATTGAGTATTGCATCAATCGTGGCATTCTTCGGACTGGAACTGACCTAACATACACTCTGCCTGATTTAGCGAATTGGCTTAATCTAAAATCCCAAGCAAAGCGGATAGCCAGTCGGGCTGCAGCCTTGTATCAGGTTGAAACACCTAAAGGGCTAAAGGGCATTTTCTTCAATAAGGATGACTCTGCAAGCACAAGAGACCCTGTCTCGGTCAAGCCAAAGGTAAAACCAGTACCTTACTGCCCTTATTGTGACAACAAGGAGCATTTCCTTAACTCTTGCACTGAGTACAAGAAACTCAGCCGCAGCCAGATGTTGAGATGGCTAAAGGATGGGAAACGGTGTTGGAAATGTGGACGGAGTCACTCACCTGATGCCTGCACCCTCAAAAGGCCATGTAGGACTTGCAAAGAGCTGCACCTTACTGTCCTTCATGATGTTATTCAAGACCATCAAGGGTCAGTGTTAATGGTCAGTGTACCAGCTCCTACTTCCATCTATTTGGACCGACCAAACCGCTCAAGGAAGGTAATGCTCAAGGTAGGTAATGCTCAAGGTGGTAAAGGTCATCCTGCACAATGGAGGACTTGCCATGGAGACATATGCTGTGCTCGATGATGGCTCTGAACGGACTATTGTCCTTCCCCAAGCTGTCCAGCAGCTGAACCTCAAGCGGTCACCTGAGACCCTAACCTTGCGGACCGTTCGTCAAGATGTGGAGATTCTCCAGGGAGCTTCAGTCTCTTTTGACATATCCCCGTTGTTCAAGCCAGAAAAGAGGTACAAGGTCACAAATGCATTCACTGCTGAGGGTCTGTGTCTCGCTGATCACTCATACCCTATTGGAGCCTTACAGAAGCGGTATCCACACTTGAAGGGTCTGCCACTCCCTCCAATAGAAAAGGCTAAGCCACTCCTTCTCATTGGCTCGGACCTGCCTCACCTGCTCACCTCGATCCGACCAGTGAAGGAAGGACCTATTGGTGGGCCCACTGCTGTCTGCACCAGACTTGGTTGGGCGCTTCAGGGTCCAACTAATAATATACCAGCACAATTCCAAGTGTCTCAGTGTTTCCACATCTCCACCATGCCACAACTACATGAGCTTCATCATCATGTAGAACGCCTCTGGCAGGTGGACACCCTTCCATTCATGAGTGAGAAGACTGTTGAACGCTCAAAACAGGATCAACAGGCCATTGTCCAGCTCCAGGCCTCCACAATCAGAGTACAGGTTGAGGGCATTCAGCGATATGCTACACCTCTGATACGACGCACGCCATCATTCCTACTGAAGGCACCCAAGGAGGCCGTGGTACCCAGCTTGCGAAACATGGAGCGCAAACTGTTGAAGGACTCTGTCCGTGCTGACAAGTACTGCAAGAAGATCCAGAAACTCCAGCAAGCTGGATATGTGGCAAAGATTTCTCCAGAGGAAGCAACTAAGTCCACCGAATCCTGGTTTGTTCCCCACCATATGGTGAGACACAACGGAAAGGACAGGATAGTGTTTAACTGCTCCTTTCAGCATCAGGGACAGTCCTTGAATGATTTGCTCCTCCCAGGGCCCCAACTTGGACCATCATTGCTCGGAGTCCTTTTGAGATTCAGGGAGCATCCAGTGGCAATCAGTGGAGACATCAAAGGCATGTTCCACCAGATCCGCCTACTACCAGCTGATAAGCATGTGCTGAGATTTATCTGGAGGGATATGCAGAGAGATTCAGAGCCAGAAATATATGAGTGGCAGGTGTTGCCTTTTGGGACAACTTGCAGCCCCTGTTGCGCCATATATGCCATGCAGCGCCACTCCCAGGATAACGGGAGCAACAATCCTGAACTGGTAGAGGCAGTAGAGCAGTCATTCTATGTAGACAACTGTCTTCACAGCACATGCAGCAAAAAGGAAGCAAAGGCTATGTTGGATGGACTCCGCCAGCTTCTGTGTTCAGGTGGCTTCGAGATCCGGCAGTGGGCGAGTAATGACCCAGCAGTCATCGAACATCTCCCCTCTGATGCTCGCTCTGAAAGCAGTGAGCTGTGGCTCTCCAAATGCAGCACAGACATACAGGAGCCCACTCTTGGTCTGCACCATTGGCTACAAACACAGATCCCTACAGACTGCTGAGCCTACACTGCGATACATCTACAAGGTTCTCGCCTCTCAGTTTGACCCACTCGGGATGATAATACCATTCACAACCCGAGCCAAGGTCCTCATTCAGGATCTGTGGAAGGAGAACATGAGATGGGATGACCATATTGAACAACCAATTCTGCGAGAACGATGGTTATCTTGGGAGCAAGAGCTTCCTGCTCTTTCTCATCTTGAGATCCCACGCACCTACATTCCTCCATCATCCAACACGTCTGAAGTAACCAGGGAACTTCACATATTCTGTGATGCCTCAGAGAGGCATACATGCGGACTGTGGGCAAACATGGCAAAATAAATGTGTCATTTGTCCTGGCAAGATCCAGAGTTGCACCCAGGAAGCAGCTGTCCATGCCTCGTTTGGAGCTGTGTGCTGGGCTTACTGGAGCTCAGCTTGCCCATCTTCTCCAGAAAGAGCTCACAGTGCCAATTCAACGAGTAATACTGTGGTCAGATTCAACCACTGTCCTCCATTGGCTCCATTCAGAATCCTGCAGGTACAAGGTGTTTGTGGGAACACGTGTCTCAGAAATACAAACCTTGACCAATGTTAACTGTTGGAGATACGTCAGTCAGTCAAGAATTCGGCAGATGACATCACCCGTGGGTTGACCTTGGAGACCATCGCCAGACCACACAGGTGGCTGCGCGGCCCTGACTTCCTCTATGAGTCAACTGACAAATGGCCTGTCATGCCATCTGGAGACTTAGAGCCTGAGAAAGCTGAGCTCAAGAAGGCCACCATAGTTGCCACTGTGTCAGTCAATCCAGGACCTTCCATTCCCTCGGCTAGCAAGTTCACTACCTGGAAGGAGCTTGTTCATGCTACAGCTGAGGTCCTTCACGGGGCGGCCCATCCCACAAGTGACATTGTTGTCAATGTTGGGGATTACATTGCTGCAGAGAAATTGGTACTGGTCCAGGCGCAATTGGAATCTTCCCCTGATGAGATGCAGGCCCTCAAGGACAACAAGTTTATACCAACCGACAGTCGACTTGCTTCACTTGCACCTGAATACGATGGAGCTACAGGTCTCTTACGTGTAGGTGGCCGACTGAGACGAGCAGAGAATTTGGAGTTGGGTAGCATTCATCCTATCGTTTTGGATTCTAAGCACCCAATAACCAACCTACTGATAGCTGACTATGACCAGAAGCTTGCCCACGCCGGACCAGAGAGGGTCCTGGCAGAACTTTGCCGTAAGTATTGGATCTTACGTGGTAGAGAAGCAATTCGTAAGCACCAACATTCCTGCCAAGGGTGTCGTCGGTGGAGGGCTAAACCTGAAATTCCAAAAATGGCAGACCTTCCCCCCTCTCGTCTTCGCCTCTTCAAGCCACCGTTCTACTCAACGGGAGTGGACTGCTTTGGGCCATTCACTGTGAGAATAGGGAGACGGCACGAGAAGCGGTGGGGGATTGTCTACAAATGTATGACAACCCGTTGTATACATCTGGACCTCTTGGAGAGCTTAGATAGTGATGCCTTTCTGATGTCTCTACGTAGATTTATTTCTCGTCGCGGTAAGCCCTACGAAATCCTGTGTGATAATGGCACAAACTTTGTGGGTGGTACGAGGGAAATCAAGGAGGCTTTCACATCCATGGAGCCTAACCTCCAGCAACAGCTTGCTGAGCAACAGATACTTTTCCGATTCAATCCGCCAAGTGCCCCTCATTTTGGTGGTACTTGGGAGAGAGAAGTGAAGTCGGTAAAGACAGCCCTCCAAGCAATCCTCCAAGAGCAGGTGGTACCAGAATCTGTACTACTCACTGTCTTGATCGAAGTGGAAGGAATGCTAAATGCTAAGCCTCTAGGCTACCTATCCTCTGACGTATCTGATCCAGATCCGATTACCCCTAGTCTCATTCTCACGGGCAGACACGACTCCTCCCTTCCTCAAGCTCTCTACGACACCAGCAATCTTCTGACCAGAAGACAGTGGAGACATAGCCAAGTGATAGCAGACCACTTCTGGTCAGCCTTCATCCGCTACTACTTGCCCACTCTGCAAGAGCGACAAAAATGGAGAACCGACAAGAAGGGACTGGCCATCAATCAGATAGTACTGATAGTGGATCCTCAGCTTCCACGAGCCCTTTGGCCCGTGGGGAAAGTGACCCACATTTATCCGGGAGTGGATGGACGCATTCGATCTGCATCAGTGCAAGTGAAGGATCGGAGTTATGTGCGACCAGTTGCGAGGTTGGTACCGCTGCCTGAACTTACAGACGATAGCCAGCAAGGGTAGGAGTCTTTCTCGACATGTTCAAATGTCCAGTTGCGACATTTGGGGGAGGCTGTGTGAGAAAGCCTGACTAGAGTTAACGAGCCTGCTCAGACACGTAACGAGCTCGGACCGTATAAAGCACGTGGCTTACAAGCTGCAGAGCGGAGTGTAGGAGGAGCAGAGCAGCTGCAGGAGCAGCCTGGAAATTTAAGTTATATGTTTGTGCGTTAATGCAGAAAAGAGTAAGTTTGTTCATATTTACTTGATCTAGTTTCATATATGTACTTACTAAAGTTATTATCTTCATTCTATTCCAGTTAAATTGCATCAAGTTTTTCTTTGATACATTTTTCAAGATTGGTTGTTATTGCAAAAGGGACATCATATATTGTATATGCTATGATGCACATTTGTGTTACCTACATATATATTTTTTTTCCTTCTTTCCTTTAGAACCACACACACATACATACACACACGAAGATACGTAGATTGATCCTCATAACTACACGGAACCACGAATGAGACACGAGACACAAGATATGCCAATCTCCTTTGTTCAAAGTGGCCTCTGTAAATCTACGTGTCTGTCACGGAATAAAACCCTTGAGCTGTGAATCCTCTCTGCTGTCTGACCGGAATCATTTTCCATATCTGCCGACCCAAACTAAAGAACTTTCCAAAGGTTCAACCTTTATTTCACCTCGCATCGCGACAGGTTACCTGTGTTACCTGATGTCAGTGACTACATCGCGACAGGTTTCCTGTGTTACCTGATGTCAGTGAATGCATCGTGACAGGTTACCTGTGTTCTGAGTCCGCAGCAGGTCTAGCTGCTCCTCACTGATGTTCAGTCTCAAAGTCACCGCAGACAGCGCCCCCTGCTGGACTGAAAACAGGTTGGACTTAATTTAGAATTCTGATTTAAAAGAAAAACAAGTGAACAATGAAAAAACATATATACTGTATATAAATGTATATATATACCCTATATAACAATGAAAGAACATATATATACATATATATATATATATATATACCCTATATAACAATGAAAGAACAATTAAAGATTACCTGTGTTACCTGATGTCAGTGAATGCATCGCGACAGATTACCTGTGTTACCTGATGTCAGTGAATGCATCGTGACAGGTTACCTGTGTTCTGAGTCCACAGCAGGTCGAGCTGCTTCTCACTGATGTTCAGTCTCGAAGTCATCGCAGACAGCGCCCCCTGCTGGACTGAAATCAGGTTTGACTTTATTTAGAATTCTGATTTAAAAGAAAACAATGAAAGAACATAGATATATATATATACCCTATATAACAATGAAAGAACAATTAAAGATTACCTGTGTTGCCCGATGTCAGTGACTGCATCGCGACAGGTTACCTGTGTTACCTGATGTCAGTGAATGCATCGTGAAAAACTGTAACCTCATTATTTATTAAAACTGCAATATAATAATAATGAATAATATGTCCATGATGACAAAGTTATTAATATAAAGTTATTGAAATTATTAGAATCAGAATCTGGGTTTATTGCCAAGTACATTTACACATAAAAGGAATTTGACTTGGTGTATTGGTGCTAAAGAATTAACAAAGAAATAATGCAGAACTAGCAACAACAATAGTACAGTATAAGAAGCTATTACAATATATAAAATAGAATTTAAAAATGTAAAATATAAAATATAAAAAATAAAGATAAAAAACACAAAATGTACGAAAGGTGCAATATAGGAGCTTATTAATATAAAGTTATTAAAGTTATTAATATAAAAGTATTAAAGTTATTAATATAATGTTATTAAAGTTATTAAAATAAAGTTATTAACCCTTAAAGACCTAGAGCAATTTTGGGGGCGACTGACTGTTCTGCATTTATTCTGTTTTTTAAACATTTTCTAGCAGTCACCATCAAGTACCATAATCATTTTAATCAGGACAACCTAAGGTAGCAGTCCGGCTCATTAAAAATCCAAATTTTACATTAACTTGGTCTCTGAATGGAAGAATTTATCAGAATAAAAAAAAACGCTTATAAAAAAGGTCTATTTTTACCTTGAACTGAGACATAACCTCATTAAGTTGTTTTGTTTTTTTAGAAAGTTAAACTATGATGTTTGAGGCTTCCATGTGAATTTCTGTTCACATCTTATTTTTCCTCAGCAAGTTACAGCCCTTTATTACAACATTATTCTAGGCGTTTTTTCACTGAAAAATTAAATAGATGTATTGCTATATTTTGTGTACTAACCATACAAATGAGCCCAAACATTTCAGACAGTAAATACAAAGGGTATGATATCATAACAAAGGACTCTGAAGCAGATGTGAATTTCATTCAGATAAATATATTATAAATTGAACATGAACAGCAAATGTAAAAAAATGCAACGAATATCAAAAATTCACAAACTATTTACAAATAGAAATATATTAATAACAAATGTGGAAGATACAAATAGTGCACATGATTTTCACAAACTACCAGACAAATTAAATCAATTACCAAATTATCAAATTAAAAAGAGTGCAATGAATCTAACTATAAACAAAATAAGATATACAGTATAATGAATTTATATGAATAAAAGTGCAAATGATTTACACAAAATTACACAGAGAAGAGAGAAATATTATAAGTGCGAGTGTGAATGAACACAAAAGTGCAAATGATCTTGGCAAATTACATACAAACTTTGCAAACTTCCTTTGCTGGAAGCTTTTCCTGGACACCTCCTTGAACCTCAATGTCAACAGGAGTCATGCTGATGGGGACAGTGGCTTGAAATAAAACATACAGATAAAGATTAATAAAATATACAGAAATAGGTGTCTATAATATACCAATATAGAGATATGTAACATATACAGACATAGTTGTCCTAGATATTCGTAGATTTCTGTACAGATAGAGTTTTGCAAAACATATATATATACATACATATACATATATATATCTGTATAATGTATAATATTCAGATATAGATGTGTAAAACATATACATATAGATGACTAAAATATCCAGATAGTTGTGTCCAAGTTTCTTTCTACCTTTCTTATACTTATTGCTTTCATGTCAGTTTGTCATCCTACCTCTTAGTCACACACTCTGACATAAGGACATAAAATAAGGCCTGCCTTCTAGTCTGCCATATATTTTATAGAAAATAATAGTAGGCAACATTGATCTTGTGGGTCTTGAGCTATGTTTATGATTCTTTGATTTTACCTTAGGCCTATGGCAAATGGCCATCCATTAGGAAACTCTACAGGCAAGTTATTTTGTGTTATGTTTTACATATAGTAGGCTACAATCAATAAATGATACACAAAAAGCACAATAAAATATAAACTGCGTTACTCACTTATCTTCAAAAGGATCAATCCCCTGGCTGTACTCCTCCTCACTGCACCAGGTATCTGCGTCAGAGTCCGAAGGCTCCACAGTAATGTCGCCAGGCTCATTAGAAAATACTATCTCCAAAGCTTCCTCTGTTGTGTAGCTTTATTTTGCCATTTTCATTTTTCAGTTTCTTCACTTTCTAAAGTATGTAAATAGGTTTAATGGTTAAAAAGTTACAGTATTAAACGTTTTAGCGCGGAAGCTATTTTTAGCCGCGGGCAGCGTTCTCGGTCTTAAAGGGATAATATAAAGTTATTAAAGTTATTAAAGTTATTGATATACAGTTATTAATATGACGTTATTAAAGTTATTAATATAAAGTTATTAAAGTTATTGATATACAGTTATTAATATAAAGTCTGCCAGAGTGGGAGGAGTCTGACAGAGTGGGAGGAGTCTGTCAGAAACACGTTTTACATTCATCATGATCGTTAATGATCGTAAGGTTTGTGCATCCTGTTTTCAATAATCCTGAGCCTTCCTTAGTGTTTATAAAATACAGAGTTCACCATCAGATTATTAGTACAAACTAAGAACTCATAAATGATTTAATATTAAAACTGTTTGAGTGTAGAAAAGGTCTGTTTGTTAGTTTATCAGCAGACTGCAGCGTGTTCTTCAGGTGTTTGTTTTCAGGTAAAGGAAACTCTGTTACTGAATGTATTTGATTATAATTAACCACTTTGCTAGTGTGAGTGCGCCCTCAGAAGGTTTACCTGTACTTTGTGTCGGCAGGTTGTTCAGTTGTTGACCTTCAGTCCGTCTCTCCTTCTGATCTGATAGAATTAAATAGAAATGAATATTTGAGATAAAATCTTAAATTTCAGAGAATTGATTTTAATCATAAAAATATCAGATTTCAGTTACAATTCAGTAAAAACACTAATTTCAGCTGCTGTCTCTTTAAGACCCCCCTCCCCACGTGTCTTCTGATTGGTCAGTTCTGATAGTTCACCTGGTGTGTTTGAATTCAGCTCCTCCTGACGCTCAGACACCTCAGACCCAGACGAACTGTTGGAGGCAAAGGCTGCTGGGAAATAAAAGATCAATAAGGATCGTTAAAGGATCATCTTTAAAGGGCTAATGGGCGTTAACACAGGATCTATGATCTGACCTGAGCTCTGCCTCCTCAGCTCCTTCATCAGGCCCTCAGTGTTACACACTCTGACTGCCAGCACTGAAACACAACACACAAACAGCTGATAACACTTTGAAGATACACAAACTATAACTTTTACTTAAAAGTTTAGTGAGCCCTTTCAATGAGTCTTGTTCTATAGAATTAATGTAGCACCAAGCATTAGCATGGATCATCACCTGTCAACATGTAGGGGGTGCTGCTGAGCAGATGTTGATCTGTTATATATGATCTGATGATGAAAATGCTAACCTGCACTCTTCCTCCTCAGCTGCTCCACTGTGAGCTCACTCGCCCTCAGTCTTGTCTGCAGGAAAGGCAACTCCAATGCCAGAGCTGAAAAGACATCTGGGTTACCACAGCAACATGAGCCACGATGCACATAAAGGTGTGTCTCTGGTTACCAAGGCAACCAGCGACAACAGTATTAATAAAGGGGTAAACACATCGGACAAGATTTAAACTTAATATCACCATTATAATCATCATCATCATCACCATAACCATCACCATCATCATCACCATCATCACCATCACCATCATCCTCATCACCATCATCATCACAATCATAATCACCATCACCATCACCATCATCATCACCATCACCATCACCATCACCATCACCATCATCATCACCATCATCACCATCACCATCACCATCACCATCATCAACATCATCATCACAATCATAATCACCATCACCATCACCATCATCACCACCATCACCATCATCACAATCATAATCACCATCATCAGTATCACCATCATCACCATCATAATCATCATCATTATCATCATCATCATCATCACCATCATCATCCTCATCACCATCATCATCATCATCACCATCATCATCCTCATCACCATCACCATCACCATCATCACAATCATAATCACCATCATCAGTATCACCATCATCACCATCATAATCATCACCTTCATAATCATCATCATTATCATCATCATCATCACCATCATCATCATTACCATCATCAGTATCACCATCATCACCATCATCATCATCATCATCATCATCATCATCATCACCTTCATCATCATTATCATCATCACCATCATCACAATCATAATCACCATCATCAGTATCACCATCATCACCATCATCACCTTCATAATCATCATCACCATCATCATCCTCATCACCATCATCATCATTATCATCATCATCATCATCATCACCATCATCATCCTCATCACCATCATCATCATCATCATCATCACCATCATCATCATCACAATCATAATCATCATCATCAGTATCACCATCATCACCATCATAATCATCACCTTCATAATCATCATCATCATCATCACCATCATCATCCTCATCACCATCATCACAATCATAATCACCATCATCAGTATCACCATCATCACCATCACCATCATCATCATCATCATCATCACCTTTATAATCATCATCATCACCATCATCACCATCTTTATCATCATCACCTTCATAATCATCATCATCATCATCATCATAATCATCATCATCATCATCACCATCATTATCATCATCATCATCATCACCTTCATCACTTTCACAGTCATCATCATCATCACCTTCATCATTATCATCATCATCACCTTCATATCCATCATCACCATCATCATCATCACCATCATCATTATTGTCATCATCACCATCATCATTATTGTCATCATCACCATCATCATCATCATCACCTTCATATCCATCATCACCATCATCATCATATCCATCATCACCATCATCATCCCCTTCATCATTATCATCATCATCACCTTTATATCAATCATCACCATCATCATCATCATCATCACCATCTTTATCATCATCACCTTCATAATCATCATCATCATCATCATCATAATCATCATCATCACCATCATTATCATCATCATCATCATCACCTTCATCACTTTCATAGTCATCATCATCATCACCTTCATCATTATCATCATCATCACCTTCATATCCATCATCACCATCATCATCATCACCATCATCATTATTGTCATCATCACCATCATCATCATCATCATCACCTTCATCATTATCATCATCACCATCTTTATCATCATCACCTTCATAATCATCATCATCATCATCACCATCATTATCATCATCATCACCTTCATCACTTTCATAGTCATCATCATCATCACCTTCATCATTATCATCATCATCACCTTCATATCCATCATCACCATCATCATCATCACCATCATCATTATTGTCATCATCACCATCATCATTATTGTCATCATCACCATCATCATCATCACCGTCATCATTATCATCATCATCACCATCATCACCTTCATCATTATCATCATCATCACCTTCATATCAATCATCACCATCATCATCATCATCACCATCATCATTATTGTCATTATCACCATCATCAACTTCATAATCATCATCATCACCATCATCATCATCACCACCATCATTATCATCATCATCACCTTCATAATCATCATAATCATCATCATCATCACCATCATCACCATCATCACCTTCATAATCATCATCATCATCATCATCTTCTTCATCATCACCATCACCATCACCATCACCATCACCATCTTCACCTTCATAATCATAATCATCATCACCTTCATCACCATCATCATCACCACCATCATCACCATCATTACCACCATCATCATGATCTTCTTCATCATCACCATCATCATAACCAACACCATCATTAACACCATCACCATCTTCATCATCATCTTCATCATCGCCATCATCATCTTCATCATCACCTTCATCACCATCATAATCACCTTCATCATCATCACCATCATCATCACCACCATCTTCTTCATCATCTTCATCACATCATCATCACCATCACCATCATCATCATCATCACCACCATCATCATGATCTTCTTCATCATCACCATCATCATAACCAACACCATCATCACCACCATCACCATCATCGCCATCATCACCTTCATCACCATCATCATCACCTTCATCACCATCATCTTCATCATCATCACTATCACCACCATCATCATCATCATCATCATCATCATCACCACCACCATCATCATCATAATCATCATCATCACCACCATCATCATCATCATCATCATCATCACCTTTATAATCATCATCATCACCACCACCATCACCACCATCATCTTCATAATCATCATCATCACCACCATCATCTTCATCATCATCATCACCATCTTTATCATCATCACCTTCATAATCATCATAATCATCATCATCATCATCACCATCATTATCATCATCATCATCACCATCATCATAATCATCATCATCACCTTCATCACTTTCATAATCATCATCATTACCATCATCATGATCAACAACATCACCTTCATCATTATCATCATCATCACCATCATCACCTTCATAATCATCATCATTATCATCATCATCACCTTCATATCCATCATCATCATCATCACCATCATTATTATCGTCATTATCATCATCATCACCTTCATAATCATCATCATAATCATCATCATCATCACCATCGTTGCCATCATCATCACCTTCACCATCATCACCATCATCATCACCACCATCATCACCACCATCTTCTTCATCATCTTCATCACCATCATCATAATCACCACCATCACCACCATCATCATCACCCCATCATCTTCATCACCATCACCACCATCTTCATCACCACCACCGTCACCATCATCTTCATCTTCATCACCACCACCGTCACCTTCATCACCACCACCACCGTCACCATCATCATCATCATCATCACCACCAGCGTCACCATCATCACCACCATTATCTTCATCATCATCTTCATCACCACCATCATCATCATCATCACCATCATCTTCTTCATCATCATCATAATCATCATCACCATCATCACCATCATCATAACCAACACCATCATCACCACAATCACCATCACCATCATCATCTTCATCATCATCACCATAACTATCATCACCACCATCTTCCTCATCATCATCACCATCATCATCTTCCCACCGTCACCATCATCTTCATCACCATCATCTTAATCATCACCACTGTCACCACCATCATCATCACTACCACCATCTTTATCACCATCATTTTCATCATCATCACCACCATCATCATCACCACCACCATCATCTTCATCACCATCATCATCATCACCACCATCACCATCATAATCACTATCATCATCACCACTACTGTCACCATCATCACCACCATCATCTTCATCATCACTATCACCACCATCATCATCATCATCTTCATCATCATCACCACCATCCTCATCATAATAATATTTGATGTCTGTGTTTTATTAATTTAGATGTATAATACAAGCTCCGCCCCCTCCTACCCTTGCTCTGCTCCTCCAGCTTTTCCACCTTCTTGCTCAGGTCTGTGTTCACTACAATAAGCTTCCTGTCTGCCTCCGTCCTCAAAGCGGGGTTAATCATCTCCTTCCTGTACTGGCTCAGTGTCTCCGCCAGTCCTTCCATGCTGTGTCTCTGTTGCTCCACCTCCATCTCCCCGTCCCTGAGACGACTCTCCATGTTTCGCAGACTCTGACGCTGCCCCACCTCTGCTGCCTTCAGGCTCAGCACCAGATCCTTCAAGCCCTGCAACTCGTCCCAGAGGACAGCCAAGTCTGGAGGGATGTCTGCCTGCATCCTGACATCGTCTAGCCCCCTTCTCACCACCATCCTCACGCCATCTCTCCGGGGGGCAGAAACCTCCACCTGACCCTGACCAACCACTGGAGACAAACAGAGGAACAGCAGCAGAAACACAGCCTCCATCCTGACACCAAACTAGTCTGAACAAGATTCAACAGCTTATATACACACACACACACACTAATCCTGATGAAAGCTGCAGGGAAACCTTTAGTAGGGATCAATGTGTTCACTCACAGGAAATGGTCAGTTTGTTGGTTCAGTAAATTTGGGTCTAAGTGAGACATCTTAACTTACTTAAGTAACATTGGCTGCTAGTTTCAAACTGTTGATGAAGACTCAGGGTTTTTCCAGTGTAAACATTAACATGTCAGTGCTCACTGGTGGACAAACTCTGTAATGGAGAGATGTCTTTGACTGATCAGTGATCAAACACTGGTGGTCATACACTCAAACATACGACCAACTTTGCTGCTTCTTCAGACTGGAACATTGAGTTCCACAGAGATCCTTTCTTGGTCCTCTAATGTTCAAACTCTACTACAATACTCCATGCAGTAGTCAGGATACGAGAATTTACACTTTGACAAGAATAGTAAATCAGAAGATACCACGACAACACAATAGAAGTGTGAGACTCTGGATATTGATGATATTATTGTTTTTATTGCACACTGTCTACATTATTCTAATCTGTAGGCATAGGTTGGCTCTCTTCCTGACCCTAGCCCTAATTTAATGCTTCAATAGTATTTAATATGATCAATCACTTCAAATAACAGACAGGTTTCAAAGTTTTTAAATGCTTAGGACCAGTTTATATCTGACACCTCTACAATGGTCCAGACCAGTGTGACTGCAAGGGTTCCTACATGTTTCTCTAAAGGGATCAGCAGCATACCAAACATAGCTAACATGTTAATCTGCAGCTCACACACTGAACAAAAAGACCTCTCTGCTCTCACGTGCACACTCACATGCACGACCACTGTATGTCTGTTTGGGGTGGGGGGGGGGGGGGGGCGGGGGTAAGAAACAGGAACAACAGAAAGTGAGCCTTTATTACATTAATCACCTCAAACACAGCTCAAAGTTTATTTTGAAAGGTCAAAAACATGAAAGTTATTTCAAATTAAAACTTTTCATTTAAAAAGAAAAAGAAACGGAAATGTCATTGTCGAGAGTCCATGTTACACTGTTTCGACTGGTTGAACTGGCTCAACTGGTTTACCAGATCAAACCAGTCCAAACTGGTGCAACTGATCCAAACTGGTGCAACTGATCCAAACCAATCCAAACTGGTCCAAACTGGTTTAACTAATCCAAACTTGCCCAGACTGGTCCATGTCCTACTTTAAGGTCCTCCCAGTATCTCAGACGGGTTCCGTCTGTGGTCCTGGTTGGATTCAGGTGTCATCATCTCTCAAAGTTCATGGTTTGTAAACAGTGTTTGTTATCACATTGGCAACCATGGTCAATCACCATGGCGACCGTTGTTTATCACTAGGCCCATCAATGCTCCTGACAACACAACAAATAAAAACTAAACTATACTTAAAATCAGAAAGATTCCCTTTAGACCGAGCAGACAGACCGACCGACAGACAGACAGACAGACTAGACAGACAGACAGACAGACAGACAGACCATAATAACAACCTTTATAAATATGAACATGTTATAATGAGATTAAAAACATATTTGATTTATCGCAGCTGATTTTTAAGATCTCTGAAGATGACATCATCATCCTCGAACAGATTGTTAATTAATTTTTTCCTGATCCAATCAAGGCTTTGATTAACAACTACAAAACTGAACTTTTCATTAAAAAAAAACAGAGATCTTCTATACAGAGGCGGTCACAGTCTTCTGGACTACAAAACTCTGTGGATTTACAGTTTTATAACCGAGTGGAGCATCTTCTCTCCAAGATGATCTTTGAGTTAGCGCCAACACACACACGATGATGTTTGA